>NC_133452.1:73906672-74206672 GCF_048565385.1 Saimiri boliviensis
CAGGTAAATATTTGGCATTGGGATGTACAACTTTAACCGCAATAAGATACAAAACAGCATTTCATTCACACATTAGAATGTCCCAAGTTATAAAGATAGACAATACCAATTGTTTCCACTGATCTAGAGGAACTGAAATTTTCATATATCACTGGTCGAGGTAAAAGATACTACAAGCACTTTAGAAAATAGTTTGGTAGTTTCTTATAAAATTTAGCACCCATTTACCATTGACAGCAATTCCACATGGTTAATAAAAAATATATCTACAACAATACTTGTATTACTAGCACCTTTATTCATAATAACCAAAAGGTGAAAACAACCGAAATGTTCACCATCTAAAGACATGATGATGCATAATATTGTGGTATATTCCTAGTATTGCATACTATTCAATAAGAAAATGAACAAAATACTGTTAGAGTCAGTCCTATTATTAATCCCCTCTCAAAAAAAAAAAGGTTTGGCTGAATGAAAAATGTAAGTTTTCAGAGAGTACATATTGTATGTTAATATTTATAAAAAATTTAAAAAGAGTCAAAACTAATCTAAAATGACAGATTCAGTTCTATTTTTTAAGAATCTGTTATGCGCTAGGGTGTCTCCTAACTTTCCTCTTGACAGTGGGCCAAAGAGAAGAAGGTATATTTCCTATATTTTCCCAGGGATCTGTAATATAAAAAAAGTAAAATAAAAGACATGATATAGTACCAGGCAATGAGAAGCTCCCAGCAAAAAAGATTGATGCGTGTGAAATTTTAGCCAGGATGCTCTTTGACGGGTGACAAGTGTCCAAAAACCTGAATAGCAAGAGACAAAGCAAGGGTATATGTGGGTTAAGAGTGCTCCAATAAAGGGAAGGGCAAGGATAAGAGTTCTTGCACTAAAAAGGTTTTTTTCTGGTCTGTGAAGCTACACACATTAAAACAAATAATACTCATATTAATTTTTAGAATCAGTTGATGAAATCTGATGTAATTTAAGTTTATTTCCATATTAATATCTTTAACCCTGAGAGTTGTATCAATACTAAATCACTTTTTTCTGATTCATAAGGTTTCTAACCTTGAAGACTTCATTGACTTTTTTATGTTATTACATTTGGATCAGCTCAATGTCATATTCATGATTAGAACACCCTAACAAAAATATAAAATGCATTTAATTATTTGCTTTTTAAAAATGTCTTCATGGAAAGATGAGAATTTTCCTCCTTACTGTGTGTAAGTGTCTGCTAGCCTTGGATGTCATTATTAAAAAAATAACACAATATTTTGCTCCTTTGTTCCTAAGGAGCAAACTCAGTATTCAGAATAGAATGCTGATATTATGCAGCATGGTTTTTCTTTTTTTCTATTTTTGGTTGCTTCTTCTTTTTTTTTTTTTTAGACGGAGTTTTGCTTGTTACCCAGGCTGGAGTGCAATGGCATGATCTCGGCTCATCACAACCTCAGCCTCCTGGGTTCAGGCAATTCTCCTGCCTCAGCCTCCTGAGTAGCTGGGACTACAGGCACGCGCCACTATGCCCAGCTAATTTTTTGTATTTTTAGTAGAGACGGGGTTTCACCATGTTGACCAGGATGGTCTCAATCTCTTGACCTCGTGATCCACCTGCCTTGGCCTCCCAAAGTGCTGGGATTACAGGCTTGAGCCACCACGCCCGGCCGTTGCTTCTTAATTCAATTAAAAGCATTCATTACTGCCTAATATTTATCAGTTTATATACCAGGCACTTTACTTATAACAAAACTTTGTATGCATTTATATATACACATATGTATACATATGTACACACCCACATATATTTTGTATAAAATATGCCATATGTATTTTATATAATGTATGTATCTATGCATATATATCACATTTGATGAGTATCAACTATATGTATATATATTTGCATTATAGACATATGCACATACACACACTATATGTATGTATATTTCAGACACATATGCACATACACAAACTGTATTTCTGCATATAGGTATTTCTACATATGTATTTATGTATATATGCATTTCTACATAGATTTAGCATGTGTATGCGCATGTGTGTCTGAAAGCTAATACTCTGAGATGTTAAATAATTTGCCTAAGGCCAAATAACAGTTGATTCCAAGGTCTGCAAAATTTAGACTTCTTGGATACGAAGAAAATAGAAGCTGGCTGAAGACTGAAGACTTTATGAGGGTAGATAAAACATACACTTCTTGCCCTAGTTTGTTTCATGCTGTGATAACAGAATGCCTAAGGCTGGATAATTTATAACAAATAGAAAGTAATTGGCTCATAGCTCTGGAGGCCAGGAAGTTCAAGTTCAAGGAGCTGGCATCTTGTGAGGGTGTTGTTATGTCATCCCATGTCAGAATAAGAGAGAAAAGAAGAGAGAAAAAAGAGGGCTAAGCTCACTCCACTGCTGAGATAAGGAAATCATTCCTACAATAATGCAGGAATGGCATTAATCTTTTCATGAGGACAGAGCCCTCATGGACTAATTGTCTCTCATTAGGTCCCATTTTCCAACACTGTTACATGAGGTTAAGTTTTCAACATATGTTTTTTATGGTACACAGTTAAACCATAGTACTAGTGTATGAATAGAAAGAATCCATCACCAATTACCACATCCTCACCCTTTAAAAGAGAAGTGTAGGGACAATGCCAGTGAATAAGATATTGAAGAGTTTTATATTGTATGTAACATTATTTGGTAGGGAGTAATTTATTTATGTAAGTGGGAAAATATATGAGGTCTTAAGCTTCATTTTAGAAAGACCCAATAGAAACTCTGAACTGTACTTAGCCAAAAATCAAACTCTATAAAAACTCAAATTTATAAATTTTCTAAACATAGTCTAGGATATAAACAATTTGCTTTATCAGTGTTTTTGATTCATACCTAACAGGTGTAAATTAGACCTAACAGGTGTTATACCTAACAGGTGTAAATCCACATGCTCAACAGGCAATCTCAAATATTTTAGGTTGGAAATAATAGTCTGGGCCACATGGGAACGTTGACATGAAATTTGGAGCACACATCACTCTATGTCCATCAGTGACTTCATTGCACCCCATTTTTCTCTGTTTCATGGGATCTGTATAGTTCCAGACATCTTCACTTCTTATTCTCCTGTAGGGAGGGTCCCTTGAAAACATTCAAGCTTTGCTTTTTATAGAAAATTCACTCATTTTGATCAAATGTGTGTATGTTATTATTACTATTCAGGAAATTGATTATAATCACATGTCACTATAGTTTTACTTCATTTATTATAAAAATTGGGGCGTTTGGACATTATGCACATTAGTCTTGGGAGGGGGAGCCCTTTCATTCTCTTCCATATGTAAAATTTGGAGTCATGCCCTTTAACCCATTGGTTAAAATCCCAAGCTGAGGTTAGTTCTACCATTAATATGAACTTTGGGCAAGTTACCTGACTTATCTGTGGTCTAGGTTCTACATCTGTGGATATTAATTAACCAGAAACTCAAATGAGTTAACTGATATTAAGAACGTAGAAAATGGGGCCGGGCACGGTGGCTCAAGCCTGTAATCCCAGCACTTTGGGAGGCCGAGGTGGGTGGATCACAAGGTCGAGAGATCGAGACCATCCTGGTCAACATGGTGAAACCCCGTCTCTACTAAAAATACAAAAAATTAGCTGGGCATGGTGGCACATGCCTGTAATCCCAGCTACTCAGGAGGCTGAGGCAGGAGAATTGCTTGAACCCAGGAGGCAGAGGTTGCGGTGAGCAGAGATCGCACCATTGCACTCCAGCCTGGGTAACAAGAGCGAAACTCTGTCTCAAAAAATAAATAAATAAATAAATAAATAAATAAATAAATAAATAAATAAATAAAAGAACGTAGAAAATGACTACATTTATTACACAATACACATTGCTGCTTATATTACCAGTATCATCTTTGTAATTGAATCTTATCTTTATGCCTTAACAATTATCCAGTCCTTCAAAATATTTTCCATATCCATACTCTGGAAATCTCCCAGCTGTGAATAATGTACTAGCTTCAATTTAAAGAAAATCAAAAGATATATTCTTTATCAGGTATTCAAGACATTTGTCTTTTTGGCCCAAAATACTTTCTCTTTATGGAAATCGTTAGTGACATGCACACATACGTTGCTTATTTTTGAGAGTGCAACTATAGAAGACTAATGCAAATATCTTGCTGTTTTTTAACAGCAAATATCTTGCTATTAAACAGTTGTTTTTTTTGGTATCAGATAATTGTTTTAACTAACAGAAAATACTGTGACTCATGCTCTGGAAATTTATATACCTTACAGGATGATGAGGCTAGTCAGAGAAAAGTTTGCTGATAGGTTTCAACTTTTCAGTCAGAAATAGAAGACTTAGGAAACTAGCCTTGTGGCTGATGTTTATAATTTTTTGCATATAAAATGCAAAAATATGTACAATCAGAGTCTAAAAGAAATAAAATTAAATCTTACACACAGTATGCCTTGGAGAGAAGAGGTGTATTTAGAGTGTATTTAGTTTGACTGGAGAGAGACATTCTTTGACAAATAAAGCAATAAGCACAGTCACTTTTTAAAGCTTTTGTTGAGACTCTGAAGTCTTTCTAAACTATAAATTACAAAAAATATTAATTCAAAATGAGTTGTTACATTTCTAAAATTACTTATGAGTTATATTGATTTTCTCCTATTTATAAGTTAAAACATTTATTCATATATTACATTCCATATTCACACCACAGTATCACTATTTATTTGCTGCTTCTTTCCTGAATCAACATCTAGATATTTGAAAAGCTTTTTTAAGTAACAATGCTGAAAAATTTTTAAGTAAAATTTATATAATTCCTATACATAATTTTCCCTAATGCTGAAACATTATGTATAGGAATTACATAACTTTTTATATTTCCTTCTTTTTTATGAATAATCAGGAGACCCCTGTATATTTTGATAATATGTCTTTTGTATCTTAAATCTAGTTACTTTGTCATAGAGTCATGACAGTTTCAATGCATAAGTTATATCTTTTATTTTATACCTCCCTTGCCATTTAAGGTTCTATATTACATATGCGATCAAATTAGTCTAAGTGATCAAGACTATCCTTGTTTTTAACACAACTGTCTAATTTTGGTTTTATAGCTTCTTCTACTTAGGCAAGTTGTCAGAATTCTTTATAATATAAACCTGCAGTTTCACAGGCATATTGTCATTTCACATCAAAGCTACACAGTGATATCTGCTAAACTGAGTAACATCTGGGGATCAGGGTAAACTCTTTGAAAAGAAATTTATAGACTTGCATTTATTATGTGTGTAAGTTATCCAGTGAAATTATTGTCGCACTGAGATCAACAATCATCACAGGTAGTACATCTGCTCAATCGACTTAAGTAATTTGTGATTGTGAGAGCTGAACGTGCCTAACACACTATTCGGTATTCAACGTAAACATGTGGCTTTTCAGGTGATGAAAAGGTAATACAGTTATGACTGGTGTCACTACTTTCCTCTGCCTGTGGGTGGAAGCAAAACATTTGTTTTAAATCAACAATTATCTAATGCACATGTGGACATTTATCTTTATGGAGTGTGTGTGTGTGTGTGTGTGTGTGTGTGTGAATTTATTTCTACAACTTTTGATTGAAACTATATCTCATTATATCATGCTGTTTTCCCCAATATGTCTTCATTGACTCCACTTGAAGGTTAAATATTCAAAAAGAAAGCTAATAAATCATATATTTTGTTTGCTTATTTATTTGTTTGCCATTACAAGTAAGTAGGGGTCTTCTCTTACAGACCTTAACATTCTATGTTTGATGCTGGCCCTACTCTCTGTTCCTAATCCTTAATACTATCCAAATGTGTCAGGATTTGTGGTTTTTCTTGGGTGAAAAAGATTTTTTTTAAAATTACAGATCATAGTCTTATTAAAGTAGATAACAAAAGCTACTTTTTAAATATCCTGAAGATCTAAATCATTACAAATATTCTTCAAGTTTAGCATACTACATATTTTCTATACTACTGAATAAGAAATACTATAATCTTCTGAAGGCAGTAGTTTTTCTCAAGGGAAATACTTTAAATCCTCAATACTAGGGAGGATGTTTGGTAGGAGAAAAAATAAAAAAATAATTAAGGAAATTGTGCTTATATAAATTTGGAGAAAGACTTTCAGGCACTACTTAAAGTTGAAGCAGTGCAAGTCCTATAGTAGTCACTCAATAAATATTTAATGAATGAAAAATGCTATCAAGCATTTCAATCACATAGAAGAAAGTGCATATAATCAGAAAGCATTTTGCAAAAGCTATTTAAGAAAGGCTGTAAAAGAACTTACTTTCACTAAATGACAAGTTTCTGAATGTCCAGCATTTGCACAGATTTGTACAATTGTAGCAAGACAGGAAATTAGCTAGAGCCCTGGGAATAGAGTCATTGGTACTGTATGTTTGAAGCAGCAATTTTCTGTAATTTCAAGATCAAACTCTGAATAAATCCAAAAAGATTCTAAGGACACTGTGATTTACAAGTGAGTCTGGGGTAAGAAAATGTGTTGTGCATGTGACAAACACAGGTGCAGCATGGTGCCTGAATTTATAGAATTATAAGGAAGAAGACAATGACTCACCAAGAGCAATGTTATTCTGGTCACAACTGGATTGCCTATACCACATATGAAAATAGATGATTATTACACCATTCTCTACTCATGGCAGAAATGGTTCAGAACATTTTATCTGTAAGTTTCCTCTACAAAAGCTCCTCTCAGAAACTAATAGCAATTACACATTGGTTTGTGAGTCGAAATTAGTCATTTCTGACCTACCTATTCAAAGATGTGAAAGTATTTTATATTAATAATAAAACACATTGTAGTTCTTTGTGATAATGCTTATTTGTGATTTTAAAATAAATATTTGTGTGTGTGTGTGTGTGTGAGTGTGTGTGTCTGTCTGTGTGTCCAGCTCTCTGTGTGCTTCAATTAGGTTTCTTGTCTACGTATCATTTATTTGCTTGCTAAGTTCTGTTTTTTTAAGTGAGTGATTGTGTGAAATACTAAAGAAGATTTCAAGGGCTGTAAGGAGAAGTAATGGAATGTAGTGAATCTGATCAAAAACTAAATTATTGTTTGCCTGTATGAATTGTGTTGAAGAAAACCAAGATAATATTTTGTAAATATTGAAGTATTGTTTTAATTTCTTCTTAATTATATTTCATTTCTAATTTCCATCTCCTTATTTGGGAGGGCCTGTCAGGGAAAGAGGATAGGTAGCTAAGCTCAGAAAAAGGCATTAGCTTGAATATCAAGGTTTGTAGAAAGAGACGGTTGGTAACTTTCTATAGCTTCTAGATAACACAGCATGGGTCAAGCTCTAAAGAGTATTCTATATATATAAATGTTATATGAGAAATACTTTCACTAAATATGCTTCATCTGAGGCTGGACTAAAAGAATAACATGAAAGGATATAAGTATAACCTTACCAAGAATGGTTAAGAAAGCATTATAAATTTAAAAAAAAAATGGCAGGCTGTAGCATTCTTGGCTTTTTCCTTCTTATTTGGAGACTAGTCTTGAGGAAAGAAAGGGGTGCTAGAAGCATCCATTAAGTATGCTAAAGCCTGAAGGAAGAGAGAAGGAGGCATCCAAGCACTTGAAGCACAGCATCCTCAGAACATCTTTGTTGGATCAGAGTGATGAGCTGAAATAGGGCCTTGGCCTGTGTTTGTCTCAGCTTCCTGTGATATAAAAGTCTCCAGAAGATCTCATGTACTTAATGACAGACAGAGAAGCTGGTCAAAGGGACTGATGAGGACAATCTAAGTGACAATCACAGCTAAGAGAATGAGTGATTGGAGAGTGATACCCACTGGGAAGACTGTATTCATCTTTAGATCAAACAGACCTGGTCTCTGGTTGCCTGTTAGCCAGAAATTGGCTACTGTTCCCTAAGGGTGGTTTACTAGCTTTAAGAAAGTAATTTTAATTGTTCTCTTCATTATCAGTTCAGTCATATTCCCAATATATTTGTGTGCCATATAACCAGATACATTTTTAAAATAATTATTTAATACAAAAATGACATAATTTTAGCTAAGATATAACTTCAGTACACAACCAGAAGGAAGAAAAGAGCAATTGCAAATTGGAAAAAAATTCATTGTGCTAAAGTGTGGCCAAATAGGAGATTTAACAAGCTAAAAGTAGTTACGACTTTAGTAATATGTTGTTATTATTATTCCCAATTAGGGTATCAGTAAAAGAATTTTGGTCTTCCCTGGTGAAATCATACAAATTAAGAGAAAGTAATTTCTTAAGAAGTCTATAAATAGAGGGTGATGTCATTAATTATAACAAATTTAAGAAATGAAATATATACACGGATGGATCTATAATCAGATCTAAGAGATCTAAGAGATCACTTTGCACCTCAGATGCCATGAATAAAATAATTATGGACTGTAACATATGATGGACTAGTTCACCACCATTCTGAATAGGTATAGCACAAGGAAATTGAGTTTAAAATTTAAGAATAATTCATTGAATAGAAATCTAATACACATCAGTGAGATAGCCAGAAATGTCTTGTTCTAATGGTCTTTGGAATATGATTTAGTCTTTATGCATAGCCAAAAATATTAGGAAGAGCCACACATCTTCTAAAGTAATTTCTTTCATGATTTTTTAATTTTGAAATATTTTCTTATAGATACTGTGTTTTACATGCTGTCTCATTCATTCAAATATACACACATCTACACATCTTTTAAACATGGCTAATGCTTAAGTAAAAATGCTCGTGATTAATTATTTAAACATGAACTTCTGTAAGTTTTATCTAACAAATTAATCTAAAGGTGAAGTTGTTGCTTAATTGCTGTTCATATAGAAGGCAATGCTGGAGAAGAACTTATGGATATGTTAATTTCTTTCCTCACAACTGATGATATTATACAAAATTTGATATTAATCCTTAATGTATGTTTGTATTAAAACACAAATATATTTTCACACCTACTTATAAAGAAAAAAACCTATAATTCTATAAATTCATCAGTCTATTTTATATTAAATAGTAATGATTTCTGGTGAGATTTTTAATTAATATGGCCTCTTAGCTGAAAAGCTTATTCCTTCAACTGCTTTTATTTATTTTTTATTAAGTATTATGAAGCAATATTCATTCTAATGCAAGTCAACATTCCAAGCTACATAACTCCTACGTGAAAGGGGAAGATAGTAAACTAGCCTGTATCTCATAAAGAGAAGGAATACAAAGTAAAAAGATTATATATTTTGTAGCTCATAACTAGATATTGGTAGAATCAAGAAATCAGATTATCCTGCTTCTGAAGCACAAATCAATGCTTACTCAACATGCAAACTCAATATGGGTTAAATCAGGAGCAACAGACTCTTCAGTCTAAAACTTGTGATTTGGGATATAAAATGTCATACAGTAAAGCATAATTTAACCTCCAAATTCTTCAATGTAATTCAGTTGAAGAATTTAAGATGAGTTTGTTTCAACTGTTGAGTTAAAAAATGGACGTCTGAATTCACTTCATTATCACTTTGATGTGTGAAAATTATGGAGAAACTCTCTTCCAGGAAGACTTCAAGACTATGCTGTTTTTGAAACAATAATTCTCACTCCTACCCTTCTTTGAAATGAGGCTGTTTTATCAGCCTGAGTGGGTGCAGTGGGGAGAATGTTACTTCATGTAGCCATGTGATACTTCAGGTAAAGACAGAATTTATGAGAAATTTCCATTAAAGAGAGAAGCATATATACACAAAGGAAATGCCATTTTTCGGATACTATATTTTGCAACTCATCTTTGTTCTCCTATCTATCCTCCTTCTTGAAGCAATGGTTAAGCTTTTCTTTGCCAGGGGCTAAATTAAGGTGACAGAAAGTGGAGACATGATGAGTTTTTCTGGAGGTCTTGAACTTGTGCCAGTTTGCCTGTTTGACTATGCATGAGAGATGGCAGCGCTCTGTCAAGAAAGGCGATGTTTGGTGTCACGATCTCAGTCTGGTTGCATTCCTTTTCCTTTGGTGTGGGCTAGGGTAACTCACGATGATAGGCAAGAGTAAGGATAAACTTTTAAATACATATGTGCCCAGATTAAAACGAAAAAATATATGTTGTGACTAGTTTCGTTCCTGTAAAAACAATGAAGTCTGTGCTAACTCTTATTAAAAGTTTGAGGCACTTGAGATAGTCTCAATAATACATGAAAGAAAGGATTAAAACACATAAAATTTACATTTATAAGGTGAATTTTATCCTTATGAAAAATTGATATTTTCATAGTATAACCATTTATTTTCCTAGTCGACTTTACATCTCATATGTTATCTGCTATCTTTTCCTTTATAGAAAAAATTAAACAAATATAAAACATGTATTTTCTTTATTAAAATAGGCTCTTACAAACTGTATTTTACAGACAAAAAAATGAAGGGTCAGAGAGGTTAAGTGTCGTCCCAGAGTCACATAGTTAATAAATGTTGGAGTCAGATGTCTAACCTGGGCAGTCTTGCTCCAGGGTCTGCACAATTAACTACTTTACTGTAATGGTTAAATAACTGAGACTTCTTGAAGTGACATGCAACCAAAGGTATATTAATACATAGAGGGCAAATAAAGGTCTTTATGTGGGTTGTAGGTTTGAGTTATGGGCTTGAGAAGGAAATAAGTAAGCCTGCAAAGTTATGACAAAAGTGTGGACATTAGAGTTAACATTTTTAAGCCTGGGAAGCCGTAGATTGTTGCAAGGTCCAGAGTGCCCCCATGCACTGGATTGCTATAGCAAAGAGGTACTGGGCATTAAATATACAGTGTTTGATGAATCTCATACATAAATTTTGAATTTACTCTGAAACAAATACTGGATAAAAATGTGGTCAAAAGATAGGAGTTGGAAAGGGCAAGTTATATGGTGTGGCTTCAAAGAGAGGTATTATTCTACAAAACGAACTTGTAGTAGTTTGGACATGACTAAAAAGGACTTCACTTGTCTTAAGGTAAGTAGATTGCAGCCACTGAAGTAGCATTTGGTATATATGGGAAGTCTGTGTATAGGAAGAAAATAAACCCACCATTAATCTGTAAATGGCCCCAGAATCCAGCATAAACCTAAACAGACTTCTCTTTGGAGAGAAAACCCATAAAAATATTATATGTAAATTAAGAGAAAAAAAAAAAAACCTTCCCCTCTTTTTAACCTTAACCCTAACATACCTCCTTAGTGGTACAGTCATAAATAAATGATAGAACCATGTTAACTCCACTAACTATAAGCTCAATGGCCTTTTCTTAAATTAATGATGTTTTCCACAGTTCTCCACCTCTGTAATCAAGTTATACTTATGGAATTGATTGCAATAAACAATCACACTCTGAAATGTGGCCCTGAATTATCACAAATGGTAAATGTAACAATAGTGCAACAGGGAAATTGCCTTGTTCAAGAATGATAAGATGTTTATAGATAAATCGCTGGAATGCTAAAGATTTTGTGTGTTCCAGTGAGCTTCTCTTCTTTTCAATATTATATTCTAAAAAGGAGCTAATGCACATGCATTTTTGTATCTGCTTTAGGGAGCTCTTACAGATTTTATTATCTATATTTTTAGTAGTGCTCCCTGACTGCTCACACTGCTGAAGTGCCAGGCATTGGGGAAAGAAAAGCAATGGTCCGTGGTCAAAAGTAACTATAATAGTAGTTTCACTTTGAGCAGACTCTTTGCCCAAAGTCCTGATTCAAGTGATGCTAAAGAGCTCTTTGGAGGTTGTAAAGGAAGGCAATTGCAAATGAGTAGTCCACAAAATTACTTTTACTTGGTTTGAATGGTGCTTATTGAAGTTTTTATTCTACTGCTCTTCATTGCTAGATGCTCAGATTTTCCAAAGTGGGCAAGCCAAAAAGCTGCAGTATTTGGCCAAGAGGCCAATTGCAAAAATGGCAGATCATTGTATTATTTTCTTAAGAAGTGTTGTGCAAGTGCAACAAATCATATAGTCCTCTGAAAGAAATATTTTATTTTCTTAATTCTAACAGATGGACCACAATATACATGTGGTCCATAATAAATGAATATCACTGTGCTTGAGTTTCTAAATGGAAAATGTTTAGTACAGTGTAGGTGATGCTAGTTTTGTTCTTCAGTTCACATTTAATTTATTTCTTTAGAATTATCTGCATTTAAGCTTTAATTTTTACTTATGATAAAGTATTAATGCAAATATTCTATTAAAATAAGACAGATTTTTAAATATTCTTATGCTCATTTTCCATAATATTATGGAACGTTAGTTCTTGATGACCACTAGAATGCTCATTTTTTACATATGTGTGGTAATATTCTGGATACACTTTCACGCCACATTCTAGATATCCATCTATGCCCACATCATTAAGTAAGCCATCCTTTAATTGTTTTCAAATATTACATTAGTGTATATTAAATTTTCATACATATTCAGGCTCAAACGTGTTCTTGATGCAAAGCCTTGTTTTTCTGCTTCCCTTCTGCCTTCTTTCTCCCTCCTCATGTACGCTCACAGTTTATTTCCTACATTCATTCCTATTTGCACTTCTTTTTTATTTACTTGAATTTTTAATTATTTTTTCAATGTAAAGATATAGTGGTTTAATATTGGTGATGCCATTGTTTCTCTTAATATTTTCTTCATATTCTTTATATTTTTTTTACAAATTATCTCTTACAGACAAAAGATAGAGTATCGTAAAACAAAGACACAAATCTACCACCCAGGTATGTTGTCTCATCTTTGTTTTATAGTTTCCATGCTTATTTTTTTGCAGAGTTTTTTCATTCAACTGTCTAGTTGATTAATCATATTATCTCTATTGCCTTTTTCAACTCATTTTCGAGTTATTAATTAATGTTCTTTTGAGTATATAAATTTTCAATTGTACACTGACTTAAAATTTGAAGTTCATCAAATTTGCCATCCCCTTAACCATTCATGAACATTACAAAATTATGTTATATGGACTCTGACCTGACTTTCCCCCTTTTCCATATGATTATATTATATTATTTTTGTTTCCCTTATTTTTAACTCATTCCCCAAATCAATTATTTATTAATTGTGTTTTAAACTATAATACTAATGTGGAGTTTACCAGAATGATTTCCTTCCTTCTAGGTCTTTTCTTCTTGTTGACATATATATTTTAGAAGTTCTGAGAGTCAGCATCAAGGAAAGATAAAATCTCTGAATCTTTATCTGAAACGTTATTTGATTGTCTTTACTCTTGAATGAAAGTGTGAATAAGCTTAGAGCTTTCTGTCCACCACTCCATTCTCTCAGGGCTTTGAGTGTAGTACTGAAGGCCAACACATGCAAAGCCTTGTTCTGCTTCCCCTCTGCCCTCTATCTGCTTTCTCAGGTTTGCTCATGGTTTACTTCCTAGATTCATTCCTGCCTTGCTCAGTTTTCTCCTCCTCAGAGTCCATTATCACTTTTTATCTGACATTACATAGATATTTCCCGTCTCTCTCATTTGGAGGTCCAAGTCATAAGTAGGAGCACTTTATTTCATTTGGTGCAATATCACCTGTGCCTAGAACACTGCCTAGGTTATACTTGGCACTCAAACTGTGGTTGCTGAAAGAATTCATAAAATTTATAGAATTTATAGTGGATATTATACTATATTTTTATTCCTGTGAAATAGTGGTTATCAATCCCGGTTGCACATTAGAATCACCCAAGATATTTTAAAAACTTACCTGTACCCATATCCCACTCTGAACTTTCTGATTAAACTGAGCTGTTGTGATGGCACACAGTTGGTGCTTTTAAAAAGCTACCCAGGATTTTTGTTTCTTTCACAGTTTGCTTCTCTAAACAGAATACAAATCTATTGGAAAATTAAATTCCAATTTATCAAGCTTAAAGCATATTTCTTACTGCATTTCTAGTTTGCACCACGGCATATAGACTATAGCTATAGAATAATATAATCATCCCAAACATCACCAAATTTTGTGTATTTTCCCTCTTCTTTCGCTCACACTGACAAAAATCTTCAGAAGTCTTATCTTCCTTCCCACTAGCCCACATACAAATAGAGACTATGAGACATTTAAAATGCTATCACTTTTGATTTTATATCCCCCACATCCTTTCCAAATCTTTGAATTTTTTGTGCTACTTTAAAAAGTTTAATTCTATATTATATATAAAACTGTGCATGACACATGCTTTTGGTGATTTACTCAACAACCATCTGATAGTTCTTCCTTGATTACAGAACTCCATGATTTCTTGAAAGGCAAAGTGTCCACAGATAAATCCGTGTCAGCCTAAGACAATCATAATCAGATTCCCCTTTGTCACAATTGTTTTATGTATGGACATTTCTTCCAGTTTGGGCCAATCAGTAATTACAGGAAGGCTGTTATTGTGATTATGAGACAGATATTTTTCCCACATAAAAGATAAATATTAGAAAAAATTACCATAATTTTTCTGCTTTCTTTTTTTCCTTTATTCCCTGGCCCCTTGTATTTTCCTTACCTTCCTCTTTCAAGACCCCTATCCTCCCCATTTTGCCTATCCATAGGCTAGGGCTTGTGTCTTTGCCATTGTTTGGTTCTTAGAGTCCCAGACTTTGGGAGACCAGCTCCAGGTGGTGTCCTCCCTGCTTCTCTGTCTTGTAATGAGATGTAGTATTTACTCTTAACATAGGATCATTTGGAACAGGAGTTCTGAGGAGGAGAGAGCGAGGGTTTTGCGACTGACTGACTTGAACGGTTGCTTCTCCTCAAGCTGTAGGCTCCAGAGCTTCCTAACATAGTAAAATGTCAAGAACAGACAGGGGAGATATTAGTGTCTTTCCCTCTATCATTAAAGGTGTTTTAACCAAAAAAAAAAAAAATAGGTTTTAGATAGGGAGCTATCTAAAACTAGAAGCATACTAGTGCTAGGAAATCCCCCATGATCCCTGGTACACCTCTGCACACTATGTCCACTATTAGCCCGAAAGAATATTACCCAGAATGCCCACATTCACAAGAATTTGAGGCCCTTTCCCTTACATCATGTACCTTCTTAGTCACATAGGTGTCAGCAAGCCCTGTTTTAGCAATGTGATGCCTGGTTCTGCAGTAGCAATCCTGTGACCATGAGATGATAGCATCATTAAAATAACAAAATTCAAGGATAGGAAGGGCCAGTAAAACTAAAACCAACAACAGTAGTAACAGCCACCACAGCAAGAGAACCAAGGGATGGTTATTACTGGAGTTCTTGGAAAGTACAAAATAAATGTTTATTCTTCTCTTATTCAGAATTTCTGTGGCTTTCAGTTTAACACAATCAAACTAGACACAAATTTTACTTCAGTTTCAAAAGCCTCTTATTGAACATATTTTTAAAACTGTCAATCACACTATCATCACCAGTTTGGATTCAATTATAGTATATTGTAATATGCATCACTCATCACTGTTTATATTCCTTTTTCTCCTCCCTCATGTTGAAGTTAGACCATTTTATATTAACACATTTACTGAGATCCCTTTGAATCTTTGCACATATGTGAACATAATTTTCTTTCACTTGAATAGTGTATTATTCTTAATGTCCCAATCTTTTTGCTAAGAAATCTGAAAACTTATGGTTATTGCATTGCTTTTTGGCTTTTTGTGTTGCAGATTTAAAGCCCCATGCTAGTCTAGTTCTCTTTTCTTTCACTCCTTTATGTTAGAAAGTGTATAAGATTTCCTTTATCTTTCAAGATTTCAAAAAGGACATTCAAAGGGGCTTATATTCTTATTAATCTTCTCTACAAGTTTTCCTGAATTTGTTTCTTTTACATCTAGATTGGCCTAACCGGGTGGCTCATGCCTGTAATCCCCATGCTTTGAGAAGTCAATGTGGGAGGATTTTTTGAGCAACATAGCAAGACTTTGTCTCTAATTTAAAAATATATACAACCATATATATAATATATATATTATATATATAATATATATTATATTATATATAATATATATTATATATATATAATATATATATTAAATTATATATAATATATATTATATATATAATATATATATATAAAACATTTTAATAAGAAATCTCCTCAATCTATGTTTCAACACTCTCAACTTCTCTCTTACTGTACCTTTGTACAGTGTCATGAGATACATGTTTTAAATCTTCTAGGTCACTGTTTCAGTTCTTTTTTTTTTCTTTTTCTTTTTTTTTTCTTTTTTGACAGAGTCTAGCTCCTGTTGCCCAGTCTGGAGTGCAATGGTGAGATCTCTGCTCACTGCCTCCTCCACCTCCTGGGTTCAAGTGATTCTCCTCTTTTATACTCCCAAGAAGCTGGGATTACAGGTGTGAGCCACCACGCCCAGCTAATGTTTGGTATTTTTAGATGAGATGGGTTTCACCATGTTGGCCAGACTCCAGGCTGGTCTCAAACTCCTGACCTCAGATGATCCACCCACCTCAGCCTCCCATAGTGCTGGGATTTGAGGCATAAGCCACTGTGCATGACCCATTTTAGTTCTTAATAGTGATCATTTTCTCATTAAATAATTTGATAAAAATATACTGAATGCTTATTTTTTAAAGTAAATATCTTAGAAGTCAACTTGAAAACTTTGTTTTTAAATGTTGCCCAAAATGCTTATGTTTCAATGAGGTCACATATTCTGGGTTCAAGCTTGATTATCCTTTTTCTGATTATTGAGTTTATTCTGGTTATTATTTATGTATTTCTTTATCTCTGCCTGCTGATGATTTTTACAGGCCAATCTGTACTATCACTGACCATACAGCAGTAAAAATAAGAGTGGTCAATGTCTTGTGGCCATTGGTAGAGAATTTGACAAATCATGTATTCTTTGCTGAGAAGTCAGAGGGAGCTGTTTCTGCCCACAGACTTCAGTTGGTGCAAAAAGCAGTTGTGTCCCAGTCTCAGGGCCCAGAAAAGATGGTCACAACCAACAAAAAAACTCATTAGTGCAGTCAAGTTTGACTGGCTAGATAAGTTGCAGAGACTCTTAATTAACCCATGTCTTTTTATTTACAATCTTTGGATTCCCCATTTTTCCCAAAGAAACATTTGTTTTCTACTTCACCAATCCTTTAGGGAACAGGCTGGAAATAAACATTCCAGGATATAGGCCTCTTTCCATCTAAAGAGGCATTTAAGAAGATGTTTACAGAAAAATGAAGTGAAAAACAGTTTAAAGAATCCCAAAGCTTAATATTGTTATTTCTAAAGCCCATTTTAAAGGACTTTATAATTTAAATTATTTTGTTTTCATTCATCATATGTAGTTTACATCATAACTAGAAAGGATGAGTGAAAATAGAAAAAAAAAATCTTAAAAGTACAAACTACAATTTAAACTCAGGAATTAATAATAGAACTATATTTAATATCATTCATTATTGGCTAGTATGTCAAATATGCTTTGTGGTATATAATTGCACTGTGTGGAAAGAGCATAATTTTTCCAAGATTTTGTTTAAGATACATCAAATGGAAATGTTCACTTATAAAATATGTAAAAAACATACTCAGAGATTTCATCACCACCAAACCTGCTCTACAAGAACTCCTGAAAGAGGCCCTACACATATAAAGGAACAACCAGTACCAGCCACTCCAAAAACACACCAAATGGTAAAAGAGCATCAACACAATCAAGAATCTGCATCAACTAACCAACAAAACAGCCAGGTAGCAACAAAATGACAGTATCAAATTCACACATAACAATACTGTCCCTAAATGTCAATGGACTAAATGCCCCAATCAAAAGACACAGACTGGCAAATTGGATAAAAAGCCAAAACCCATCAGTGTGCTGTATCCAGGAAACCCATCTTACATGCAAGGATACACAAAGGCTCAAAATAAAGGGATGGAGGAAGATCTACCAAGCAAATGGAGAGCAAAAAAAGGCAGGAGCTGCAATTCTCATCTCTGATAAAATAGACTTTAAAGCAACAAAAATCAAAAGAGACAAAGAAGGACATTACATAATGGTAAAAGGATCACTGCAACAAGAAGAGATAACGATCCTAAATATATACGCACCCAATACAGGAGCACCCAGATACATAAGGCAAGTCCTTAATGACTTACAAAGAGACTTAGACTCCCACACAATAATAGTGGGAGACTTTAACACCCCATTGTCAATATTAGAGAGATCAACCAGACAGAAAATCAACAAGGACATCCAGGACCTGAACTCAGACCTGGAGCAAGCAAACCTAATAGACATTTACAGAACTCTCCACCCCAAATCCACAGAATATACATTCTTCTCAGCACCACATCACACCTACTCTAAAATTGACCACATAATTGGCAATAAATCACTCCTCAGCAAATGTAAAAGAACAGAAATCATAACAAACAGTCTCTCAGACCACAGTGCAATCGAGTTAGAACTCAGAATGCAGAAACTAACTCAGAACTGCACAGCTTCATCGAAACTGAACAACTTGCTCTTGAATGTTGACTGGATAAACAATGAAATGAAGGCAGAAATAAAGATGTTCTTCGAAACCAATGAGAACGAAGACACAACATACCAGAATCTCTGGGACACATTTAAAGCATTCTCTAGAGGAAAATATATAGCAATGAGTGCCCACATGAGAAGAAAGGAGAGATCGAAAATTGACACCCTATCATCAAAATTGAAAGAGCTAGAGGAGCAAGATCAAAAAAACTCAAAACCTAGCAGAAGACAGGAAATAACTAATATCAGAGCAGAACTGAAGGAAATAGAGACACAAAAAACTCTTCAAAAAATCAATAAATCCAGGAGCTGGTTTTTTGAAAAGATCAACAAAATAGACAGACCACTAGCCAGATTAATAAAAAAGAAAAGAGAGAATAACCAAATTGATGCAATAAAAAACGATAAAGGGGATATCACCACAGATTCCACAGAAATCCAAACCATCATCAGAGATTATTACAAACAACTCTCTGCACATAAACTAGTAAAACTGGAAGAAATGGACAAATTCCTGGACACCTGCATCCTCCCAAGACTAAACCTGGAAGAAGCCGAAACCCTGAATAGACCAATAACATGGTCTGAAGTCGAGGCAGCAATAAAGAGCCTACCACGCAAAAAAAGCCCAGGTCCAGATGGGTTCACAGCTGAATTCTACCAGACATACAAAGAGGAGCTGATACCATTCCTTCTGAAACTATTCCAGACAATCCAAAAAGAGGGAATCCTTCCCAAATCATTTTACGAGACAAACATCATCCTGATACCAAAACCCGGCAGAGACTCAACAAGAAAAGAAAATTTCAGGCCAATATCCATGATGAACATAGATGCAAAAATCTTCAATAAAATACTGGCAAACCGATTGCAACAGCATATCAAAAAGCTCATCCACCATGATCAAGTAGGATTCATCCCGGGGATGCAAGGCTGGTTCAACATACGCAAGTCCATAAACGTAATTCACCACATAAACAGAACCAAAGACAAAAACCACATGATTATCTCAATTGATGCAGAGAAGGCTTTTGACAAAATTCAACAACCCTTTATGCTAAAAACCCTCAATAAACTAGGTATTGACGGAACGTATCTCAAAACAATGAAAGCTATTTACGACAAACCAACAGCCAATATCATACTGAATGGGCAAAAACTGGAAGCATTCCCGTTGAAATCTGGCACTAGACAAGGATGCCCTCTCCCACCACTCCTATTCAATATAGTACTGGAAGTTCTAGCCAGAGCAATCAGGCAAGAAAAAGAAATAAAGGGTATCCAAATTGGAAAGGAGGAAATCAAATTGTCTCTATTTGCAGATGACATGATTGTATATCTGGAAGACCCCATCATCTCAGCCCAAAATCTCCTGAAACTGATAAACAACTTCAGCAAAGTCTCAGGATACAAAATCAACGTGCAAAAATCACAAGCATTCCTATAAACCAGTAAATAGACTTCAAGAGAACCAAATCAAGAACGAACTGCCATTTGCAATTGCTACAAAGAGAATAAAGTACCTAGGAATACAACTAACAAGGAACGTAAAGGACCTCTTCAAGGAGAACTACAAGCCATTGCTCATCGAAATAAGAGAGGACACAAACAGATGGAGAAACATTCCATGTTCATGGTTAGGAAGAATCAACATTGTGAAAATGGCCATACTGCCCAAAGTAATTTACAGATTCAACGCTATTCCCATCAAGCTACCAATGACCTTCTTCACAGAACTGGAAAAAAACATCTTACACTTCATATGGAACCAAAAGAGAGCCCGCATAGCCAAGTCAATTCTAAGCAAAAAGAACAAAGCAGGAGGCATCACACTACCGGACTTCAAACTATACTATAAGGCTACAGTAATCAAAACAGCATGGTACTGGTACCAAAACAGAGATATAGAACAATGGAACAGAACAGAGGCCTCAGAGGAAATACAACATACCCAAAACCATCTGATCTTCGACAAACCTGACAAAAACAAGCAATGGGGAAAGGACTCACTGTTTAATAAATGGTGTTGGGAAAACTGGCTAGCCATGTGCAGAAAGCAGAAACAGGACCCCTTCCTGACACCTTACACCAAAATTAACTCCAGATGGATTAAAGACTTAAACATCAGACGTAATACCATAAAAGCCTTAGAAGAAAATCTAGGCAAAACCATTCAGGACATAGGTGTAGGCAAGGACTTCATGACCAAAACGCCAAAAGCAATGGCAACAAAAGCCAAAATAGACAAATGGGACCTAATCAAACTCCACAGCTTCTGCACGGCAAAAGAAACAGTCAGTAGAGTGAATCAGCAACCAACAGAATGGGAAAAAATTTTTGCAGCCTACCCATCTGACAAGGGGCTGATATCCAGAATTTACAAAGAACTAAAGCAGATCTACAAGAAAAAAACAAACAAGCCCATTCAAAAATGGGCGAAGGATATGAACAGATACTTTACAAAAGAAGACATACAGGAGGCCAACAAACATATGAAAAAATGCTCATCATCACTGGTCATCAGAGAAATGCAAATCAAAACCACATTGAGATACCATCTCACACCAGTTGGAATGGCGATCATTAAAAAATCGGGAAACAACAGATGCTGGAGAGGATGTGGAGAAATAGGAACACTTTTACACTGTTGGTGGGAATGTAAATTAATTCAACCATTGTGGAAGACAGTGTGGCAATTCCTCAAGGACCTAAAAATAGAAATCCCATTTGACCCAGCAATCCCATTACTGGGTATATATCCAAAGGATTATAAATCATTCTACTACAAGGACACGTGCACACGAATGTTCATTGCAGCACTGTTTACAATAGCAAAGACCTGGAACCAACCCAAATGCCCTATGATGATAGACTGGATAGGGAATATGTGGTACATATACACCATGGAATATTACGCAGCCATCAAAAACAATGAGTTCACGTCCTTTGTAGGGACATGGATGAACCTGGAAACCATCATTCTCAGCAAACTGACACAAGAGCAGAAAATCCAACACCGTATATTCTCACTCATAGGCGGGTGTTGAACAATGAGAACACATGGACACAGGGAGGGGAGAACTACACACTGGGGTCCGTTGGGGGGAAATGGGGGAGGGGCGGGTGGTGGGGAGGTGGGAAGAGATAGCATGGGGAGAAATGACAGATACAGGTGAGGGGATGGAAGGCAGCAAACCACACTGCCATGTGTGTACCTATGCAACAATCTTGCATGTTCATCACATGTACCCCAAAACCTAAAATGCAATAAAAAAAAATAAAATAAATAAAAAATAAATAAAAAAAGAAAATATAAAAAATAAAAAAATAAAAAAATAAAAATAAAAATAAAAAAAGAATTACATGATAAATAAAAAAATAAAATATGTAAAAAACAGATTTTGAGATTAATGAATTTTATAAAATACAAACATTAAAGTGTCCATGATTTTTTTGCATATCTGTATAAACTGAAATCTGTACATACATATAATTATTTTGTTAATTAAAATGGTGATATTAAACCAGATTAAACTCATGCAGTATGTACCATACTGAATTTTCCTAAACTGGGGGTTCTCAAATACTCTTAATATGTGTCAGAATCATCTGGAAAGTGTGTTAAAAAAAGGTTGCTAGATGCCACCCACAGAGTTTCTGATTTGATAGTGCTGGCATAGGACCCCAAAATTTGCATTTTTAGTAATTTCATAGGTGGTGTTGATTTTAAAAGTCTATGGAATACAATTTGTTAACCATTGCTCTAGACAAACATATCCTTGATTCATTTCAGAAATTCATTTAAACCTTTGACAAAGCAATAGCATACTGAGCTGTTCACATTTTATTTGCTAATCTTTTGTCTTAGCTTTTGGTTTTACTTTTTTAAGAAAAACAAAGCAGCATGGTTTCTCTACTCTACTTCCTTCTCCAGGCTTCAAAGGGGAAATATACAAGGAGAAATTTCTTTGTTATTTATAGGGTGGATGTTCAGCCTTGAAGAGCTGAAGCAGTGTTCTTTACTGACAAAGATGAACCATAAAGAGGCATCGTCCTTACCCCATGATGGTCTGTGATGAGTGATCTGCGGAATGGATAAAAGCAAAGTAGCTGCTGTGTGGCATTCACTTTTACTGTAAATGATATCATATGTTTGCATTTACTTTAAACTTGATCAAATGTAATAGGAGACAGTGTTGACAGATGCTGAAAAAGTGTTAACCTTTCCTTTTATCTTTCTTGCTTATGTGTGTCTTGTACCGTAAGGCTTCTTAGATAGTTTTATTAGCTGATAGATGAAATGTTGTACAAAATACCCACACAAAAATTCCATTGTTAGAAAGAATTGTTTGTAATTCTATAAATGATATAGTCAATCTGTTTGGTTCATGTATAGTAACACCAGATATTTTAAATAAAATGGTTTTGTATAAAAGTGCATTGTTAAAAGAAAATTAATTTGTTTTGAATGTATGCTGAATTTATATTAATTGAGTCCAGATATGTAGACAAATGGTTTATCCTATATCTGAAAACTATTTTTCAAGAATTCTAACTCAGCTGGTTTATATGAATCTAGATTATAGTTTTTTGTTCTTACAATTTGGAAATAAAGCTATGTTAAAGGATTATTTTGTGTACTATATATTTATTAAACTAAATAGGCTTCATATGAAGCAAGTGTTTGTAGGCCTTCCTTCAAGCAGATCAAAGGATTCTGTTTTATTCTATAAAGTTAGTGTAGAGCATCTCTAGGAAATGTATAAAGACCCTTACTCTATAACATTAAACATACATATTACGACATAAACTTTATTTTATACTGAATGAAATGGGACAACGTTTTGGAATACTAAATTCATCATTATTATTTCCCTTCTATCTTTGTTGCCTTGCAATTCCAATTCTGAACCAAAAATAACTAAGACAGGAAAACTTGGTTAGTTGGCCTTTTTAGCAAAACAAAAGCAAAGAAAACTTCTAATTATCCTGAAAGTATTTTATTCTTTTCATTTTTTTCCTCCCCTGTAATGTCAGGTGATGCCAGTCAGTCTTGTTTGGGGTCTGTTTGTTTTAAAAAAAGGTGCTACTCTGACAGAAGTTGAAGAGAAACACATGAATTAATGAAAAGATAGAGAATAGGGCAGGTACTAGGGAATATATACCAGCATCAAGACCTGAGGGAAGGTCAGATCAGCCAGTAAGGGATCCTGGCAATAGTCAAACAAAAACAAACAACCAAGAAAACAAACAAACAAAACCACATTATGAATTAAGTCCAACGCCAGATTTATCAAGGCAAGTCAAAAGTATTTCATACAGAGGAGACAGAAGGCATATGGGGACTGTTGTATCTCAGGGTCATTTAAAACTATCTGCCACAATGCTCTGCAACTCTATTTTTGAAAAAAAAAAAAGCAAATTTTTTTCAAAAAAATTTGTTTAAGTAATCCAAATGAATTATGATTTATAACAGATAGGGAGTTCATATTTTAACTCATTACCTGGTTTGGGAAGAGAGCCAAGTAGTTAATATAGAGTGTCTATATATCCGGGTATAGTCAATCTGGTTTGGAAACCAGACTTATTTCTCTTAATTCCTCTCATTCCATCATTAATTTGAAAGATCATTTGTCTTATTTACATTTCTTGATAAACATTGCTATTTGTAGTTGCATCACAATAAACTGGAATAAATGTCCAGTTTCCTCTCTATATAGTTTGTAGTATGTGAGATGCGTGTGCAATGAATGGAATTCTCACTCAAATGCACAGTTAATCTTAAAGACCCAACTCTCTTTTCTCAGCCTTCTCCAAGAACAGTGGGCACAGTTCTTGCTGATAAAATGCTCTTCTGGGGTAGTTCGTTGATGATGAACGTGACAATATATCGTCCACATTTACAAGCCCCATGTAGATAGATAGAAATTAATAATAATATTAAATACAGGAGACACAAATCAACTGAAGAAGCTTCAGCATCTATTTAATAAAACTAGTCCATATGGTAAGAAGACTCTGTAAGTTGCAGATAAACATAACTGACAACTAATTTTTATTTGGATCAAATAGCTATTTGGTCTGAATTCATTTTACTCATTTGATTTCAAGTTTTCTTGTGCAGAGCCAATTGCTGTTCACGTTGGCTCTATTAGCAGAAGAAAAACTTTTCAAATACTTAAGTGACACAGTCCTATTTCAGTATCATCAGTTATTACAAATAAAAATTTAAAGTATGGTTCATATTTCTCTATCCATTTCATGGCAACAATATAAACCATGTTGGCAGTTAATTCTGTCAATAATGAGATATCGGATTTTATTGTGCATGCCACTGTATTTTCAATAAATGTTTCAACACTGTAGCTATATTTTTTTGTTGCTTTGTGGTAATAATAAGAGTTTAAAAATTTGGTGGCTCATAGTATTATGGAGAAACAATATATTTACTAAACTAAAAGTATTTATGGAACTTGGTTGTAAATGCACCTGTTGGTGAAGCATATGTAACTAATACTTGCATGTCAGCAGATATAATATTATACAAATTAAAATAAATCTGTAATTATTAAAATGTGTACCTTTTCTGTAAAACTAACATCTAATAAAAAATAAAACCTTTAGCTTGGCAATCTGCACCTTGTTTTTTTTGTTGTTGTGTGTTTTTTTTTTTTTTTGCTTGCTTGCTGCCCAACAAGAAGTTAGATTATATTTATATATTTATAGATTTTAGACCAACAAGTTATTTCACAACATAAAATTTTGCCACATAACTCCTCTTAAAAAGAAATAATTACTCACAATAGAAAATATAGAGAACAGAAGGAAGAAAATGGGGTGAAGAGAAATTCTATGTAAGACCTCTTCTACCGTCTACCATTTTCTTTTTTTTTTTTTTTTTTTTTTTTGAGATGGAGTTTTGCTCTTGTTACCCAGGCCGGAGTGCAATGGCGTGATTTCGGCTCATGCTAACCTCTGTCTCCTGGGTTCAAGCAATTCTCCTGCCTCAGCCTCCCGAGTACCTGGGACTACAGGCGTGTGCCACCATGCCCAGCTAATTTTTGTATTATTTAGTAGAGACGGGGGTTTCACTATGTTGACCAGGATGGTCTCGAACTCTTGACTTTGTGATCCACCCGTCTCGGCCTTCCAAAGTGCTGGATTAGAGGTGTGTGCCACCGCGCCCGGCCTCTACCATTCTTAACTTTGAAATTCAGTCACTCAGAACTTAGTTGTAACATCTTGGAACATACTTTGAGAGACTGGGTTTTAAAATAAGTCTAGACAGAAAGAGAGCTTATAGGCAGTTTTGGAAAGCAAAAGACAGCTTAACTCATTTCTGGAACCCAGAGCATGAAGCCATGCTGGTCTCCTGAACTCAACTGACCCAAAGTGTAGCTACATGGATTTATATCCACATCAAAATCATATACCAAAAATTTCTCTCTCTTTCACAGGTGTTTGCATCTTTGTATGAAGGTAAAGATTTTAGATAATCATACCTAGAAAACAGTTTTCTTCTCATTGTAGATTTTAGAAGAATGATGAAGATTATCACCTAATGTCTGCAGCATATGATTTACAAAAATGATTGGAGAAAATGATGGTTTGGCAGGCTATATAAATCAATTTTGGGGGAAGAAGCAACTCAACAATGAGCAGAAATCCTGGTAATAACTTTGATCTTGGGTGATATCCACATAGTTCTAATACTTTTCTATTTTCTCAATATGGGTGTTGATGAATAGGTTTGTGGTTTCCTTTGTCAACAAATAAATGAGTAATAACTGATGGATAGCTGCCAGCAAAGCTTTTATTAGATATAATGTTATTGACTTTTCAATTTACTAACATGGAGGATTTTAATTTATATGACATAAAGGATGATAAAAGACTCTGAAGATCCTAGGAGGTCCATGTATACCACATGGGGTAGATATAAAAAACAAAAAGTCCTGTAAGTTAAAATTAATTTGAACTCTTTAAAAAAATTCTTTCCAGGCACAGATTCCATGTATTTACTTACATAAACCTTTCTATGTGGAACTACTTTATATGTAACAATTCAGAAATTCAGATGTGAAAGGTCAAATAATCACATCCCTACCATCATACAGAGAATAAAATAGGTATACGAAAATTATTTGCTTTTCATAAGATCATATATTTTTTAGTAATGATAATTCTAAACTCAGGATTTGTCTTTTCTGAATTTCTGTTTACTATTATTTTTCACTGCATTTAGTGTATATTTCTATAATTGTATTTGTGTCTGCTTTGAGAGTAAGAAGATGAATTGTTTATAAAGGTAGTTTACATGAACAATGATTAACCACTACAGTCCATGACAAATAACATCTAGACCATTTATTTTGTTGTTTATTTTTTACTGCCTAACTTCTAGATATTTATAACTGGAAAACAGCTTCCTTTCCATCCTAGACCTTTAGAAGAATGATGAACAGATTGTAGCACATGAATTTTAAGCATATTACTCACACAAATGAATTTACAGAAATATAGTTTGACAGACTTTATAAATTAAGTTTGAGGGAGAAACAATAGGTTAAAATTAAATCATGCAATGACAGAGAACAATATTAATGTCTTCTACTTTTTCCCTTGAACTAGTGCTCCTTGTATTGTTCTGTTCAAGTGACTCCCATTTTCCGTAATCTTATATTAATGACAAATATATTCACATACTTTTCTATACATTTCACTCTGTCCCTCTCAATATAATGTTTATTTAATAATTATCTCCAATACTTTTCTCCTGTCTCTGGTGCAACCTGTTCTCTTTTCATTTCTTAAAATTTTTCGTTTTTTGTTTGTTACAGGGTCTCCTATTTTGCCTAGGCTGGCCTCAAGCTCCTGGGCTTCAGTATCCGCTTACTTCAGCCTCCCCAGTAGTTGAAACTATAGGTGTGCCTCACCATGCTAAGCATCTCAGGATACTCAGTACTAGTTCCCGATTAGCATTTGAGAGAATATTCTGGTTTGCTGCCACCCTGCGTGACTTAAGATGCCCTTTAACATATGAACTCTAAGTAGTACATATATAATTTAGAAATGGGAAAAACACATCCTACAGTAACACCTATCCCCAGGAATTTAGTTGCTTAGCACAACAAATGTTTTTCTCTCATGTTATTTTCGTAAGACTGGTTGTAAGCAGTACTCTATTCATAAGCACTCAAGACTGAGGTTGATAGAAGGCTTCATTTCAACACAAGCTTTCACAACACAGAGAGAAAGAAAAAAATGAGTTGTGTGTTGGCTTTTAAAACTTTCTCATGGAAATGGCACATGCATTTCTTTTTTTTTATTTTTTTATTTTTTTGAGATGGAGTTTCGCTCTTGTTACCCAGGTTGGAGTGTAATGGTGCGATTTTGGCTCACTGCAACCTCCGCCTCCTGGGTCCAGGCAATTCTTCTGCCTCAGCCTCCTGAGTAGCTGAGATTACAGGCATGCGCCACCATGCCCAGCTAATTTTTTTATTTTTAGTAGAGACGGGGTTTCACCATGTTGACCAGGATGGTCCCGATCTCTTGACCTCGTGACCACCCACCTCGGTCTCCCAAAGTGCTGGGATTACAGGCTTGAGCCACCGCGCCCGGCCAGCACGTGCATTTCTACTCTTAAGTCATTGCCAAGACTAAAACACATTGCTATACCTAACTTTAGATGGGGATTGGGTAGGGAAGTGAAATTCTACCCTTTTCCTGGAGAGAATGCTAGATTATTTTTGATAGAGGTCATGCTCTATGTATTCCAACCTTAAAATCCATTCTCACATTTGTGGTAGGTAGAATCCTGAGAAGACTACAACATCCCCATATTGGAGTATATGTAGCATAATCTCCTTTCCTAAAGTGTGGGCAGAATTTATAAATATGATGTGATATCACTGCCTTGGTTAGGTTTCTCTAGGTGATAAAGGTAAAGGAATTTTGCAGATTAAAATCCCAAACAAGATAAATCCCAAACAAGATGAATCAACTGTAAGAAAGATGATCATGAGGGAACCTGACAATCAGGAGAATTTATTAAAATAGGGACTGGGCCTTTTCTGAAGAAAGAAACTTTTTCTAGCTATTAAAAAAAAAATGAGCTGCAAAGTTGTGACGTGGCCTGTGAGAAGAGTATCTGGGAGAGGGCCTTGTGGTAGGGAACTGCCTCTAGAAACTGAGAGATGTCTCTAGGTGACAGACAGCATGTATTGCAACCTAGGGAGATCCTGAACTTAGCTGTGCCCAGACTACGGAGCCACAGAACCTGTGAGATAGCAAATGTATGGTCATTTGAACCACAAAGTTTATGGTAATTTGTTATACAATAATAGAAAAATAATACATATTTCCTTGTTTTCTTTTATATTGTCTCTATTCCATCTATTTTATATTTTTGGGAATTTACTGGATTATACCTTTATGAATGTAATATATTAAGTATGAATGTTTTATATGTATAAAAAATTCATAAAGATGTAATTGAATAAATTCCCCCCAAAAATGTAGAGCAATTAAGAGACAAGGTATTGTGCTATTGCCTAAACTTGAGTATAGGGGTATGATTGTAGCTTAGTGCAGCCTTGAACACCTGGGTTCAAGTGATCCCAGCCTCCTGAGCCTCAGCCTCCTAAATAGATAGGACTAAAGGTATGCACCACCACACTTGGCTACTTTTAAATTTATTGTAGAGACAGGGTCTTCCTATGTTTCCCAGACTTGTCTCAAACTCCTAGTCTCCAGTGATCCTGCTGCCTCGGCCTTTCAATAATGCACTAGGATTACATGCCTATGCCACCATGTCTAGCCTATTAGTATAGTTTTAACAGATATATCTTGATTGCATAATCCATCATTTCCTAAACATTAATATATGCCTATTATGAGCTAGAAATAGTGATATTTGTGATATAGTACTTAAAAAATCAAAGGCTTAATGTTTTTATAGGGAACAGGGTGAAATAAATGTTATTAATTTAAAAATTAATAAAAGCATTTTCTGAATGTTGAGTCTTTCATAAAGTGGAGTGATTTATTCACGTATTCATTTTTCCCCCAATACCTACTGAGAATCTACTATATTTCAGGTTATAAGGAGCAGCTAAAGTTTTATAGAATAGGTGATATGTGAGCTGGTCTTTAAAAGGAATTTGCATCTGCCATAAGATGAAACATACATGACCTGACATGTATACAAATAATATAAGCCCTTTATGAAATGAAGGTCATGGTAAATTGCCTATGATCTGAGGATCAAAAAAGCCAGAATCTCAGTGGTCACGGGATAGGGGACCTTTTAATCTTGATACGTCAGTGACTTTGATGTTATTCTACCTGAATCTGACAGCAAAGGCTAGTTGAAGCAGCATGTTTTAAATTCCTTCTCAGGATTTAGTCATTATTCATTCTTCAGAGGACTTTAAATTTGAGAAAGATCTCCCTGAGGATAGTACAGATCCACAGGCAAGAACATGGCATGATATTCTCCAGTGAATTTTATTCTTGAGCTCCTGAAGCTTAGAGCAAGGAAGATAAAAAGCAGCAGAGCTATATATATAGACAGTAAATTTCACCCTAATTAAGTTGTTTCTGGCTTTACTATAATTTTTAAGAGTGTAATAGGGAAGTCAGTGATAGGACTGAGGATAAGAACTAACCACCTCCTTTTCTTTTACACCTTCGGTCAATCAAGAGAAAGCATGTTGTCAATACCTACACCTCCGATATCTAGTCAAGCAGCCTCCACTAGAGATCAGTTCACAATTGAACTACCTGTTCACATGATTAACCTACTCATTCACACCTGAGCCATATTATAACTAAGAAATAGGGAAACTTTCACTTTTGCAGTCCATTATTACTCCTGTGAAAACAGGACTCACCATAGCATTGCTCTCAACCTATAGTGACCTACTAACAGGAAATTAACTTTAGAAGAAAACAAGGTTGATTGCTAACTCTATTATTTACCATTTAATTTTATAAACTTATTTTCATCTTTACATGCACATAACTCCAAATTATATTTTTAATTTTTAACATTTGAAAAAAGGAGATATATTAAATTTAACAAAAATGACTTAAAATTCACAACTGAGGAAGTTATTTAAAAGAAATTAAATCTAGAATTTATTATTATTGATATTTTTAGCATTCTTGTAGAGAAAATTCAAAATATGGCTTTCTGAATGTTTCTAACATGAGAAAATCTTAACCTTATAGAAAAATAGTTGTATTATTATAGAACTTTCTGATTAAATGTTTCTCATATGCCACTCAAAGTTTTGAAAACTGAAATTTAGTTTCTCATCTAGAGTTGTCACAATGCTTTTTAGCTAAGTAAAATTGGCCAAATTAAAGATATTATACTTAAATTAAAATTGCATCCATATTATAAGAATCAGCAGAAGCGTAATCATTTCACTTAATTTTATTATACTTTAAAAATACAATACATGTCATATAATTTGTTAAGGAATAGTATGAATTCAAAGTCATTTGTGGGAGTAATGAATATAAAAATATTCATTTTTTTTAATTTTTAAAAGAAATCCTAATTTCTAGATCATAGTTTGAAAAAATGCAGCCATGAAGCATGCTTACACTAGTTTTAGGTCTCAAAAGAAAGACAAAAGTAATCCCCCTAAAAAAGTGCCATTTAATCTTCAGTGACTGCACATTTTGTTATATCTCCTCTGCCACAAATATCTACTTGGTGCTAGATATTATACCCGTGTGAGGTTGTGCCAGTATTTTAGGGAAAATGTCTAGTTTTATCCCTTTGGTAATATGAATGTATTTTCTTCTCTAGGAGCCAATCTCACAACTTCAGGAGAACTTTAGACTTTTCACTATTGCCTCTAAAATATGACAAGGTCAAAGGAGAGTCAGATTAAATAGAAATGGTATGTGATGTTCAGAGTCTTCATAAACACAATGTTTACTAAGTGGCTAGTATTTTGAATTTTATGAAAGTTATGCCATGTTCACAGTGACAAAACTTTGAGGTTAAAATAGCAAAATGCAATGTTAAGTGACAAGAAAAATGTTACTAATACGCTTTACAGGGTAGAATGTAACATAATTTTACAGTACACAATCATATTTTATATAACATTTTGAACAGCAACTAATATGAATCAATGCATTACTAGCTAAGTTGTAACAGGAGAATACTCAAGTTGTATTTCTTATTTTTGTTTCCACTTAGTTCTAGGTTTCTTACATACCTTATTTCATTCTCTAATAATGTTTAACAAGGTAGGGAATCCCCTTCATCCTTTTTAGATGAGGAGACTGAGGCTTAACATGATTAGGTGTATTCATCCTTATTCATTTATTCATGAAGTATCCTTATTTACTGACTTACAGATTTTTTTTTTTTTTGAGGTATTGATTACTTAACTGCATGCAGGGTACCGTGTTAGGTGCTACAGAGTCCTGACAGAATTCTAAATCTAGTAAACAGCAGTCCAAGAATTGTGAAAAGACAAATGCTTTTCTCAGGTTTATGATTCTAAAATATCCTATATACTGTGGAGACTAGGCCACATTGAAATGTTCATTTAAAATGTATGTGCTTAAATTGCAGTAGTTTTTAGAACCTAAGAAGAATCTCAGTAGCCCACATAGCACTTTGATGAACTAAAACTTGAGCTCTTAGGCTGCTGACCAGCAGAGTGCACTGGTTTGTTCCTTGCTCTTGGAATTCTTTGATCTTGTCATAGGTTGTGCTGTTTGGGAACTCAGTTGATCCCAATGTAGGGTTGCTTCAATAAAGTGCAAATGTGAAGGATCCCTTGTTGTCTTTTGACATATTGCTGCACTTAAACAATAACTGTGGTCACTGGGATACAGTAACGGGTCTGAATAATTCACTGAAAAGCAGAGTCTTTGGACAGGACAGGTTCCCTTTTGAATCCATGTCTTTGACATAATGTACATTAAAAGTGTCAATGTGGAATTACAAGTCTACTGGGAAACTCACCAAGGACTTACATTAAAATTTTAAAAAATCTTGAATTAGGAAAGCTAATTTCTGTGAATAAAATAGCTAAATTAACCCTTATTTCCTAGGTTGAGGAATTCTGACAAACTGCAATGTTGTGATAACGCACTTAACAAATAAACAATACTGTGAAATGAGGCAAGAGTTTTTTTAAGAAGGTATCAAAATGACTAATATTTTAATATAGTATAGATTTTAACGTATCATAAAAGAAATTATGTAATAATATATTTTACTAAAGAGTTTAGCGGTGGGAGTAAAACTCAGTTAAGGTCAGATTCATTAACATTTAATTTCATTTGGGCCTTTATTGCTTGTAAATGTATAGTTTCTTAACTTTCTCCTTCACTGTGACTCACAATTCTAGTGAGCCTTACATCTTTCATGGATGACAGTGCTTCTCTATGAAACTCCCACAGATGAATTTTTCATTTATGAAAAGATGTGCACTTTTTTTAGAGCTGACATCCCCTAATTTAAGAGAGCTAAGCTAGTAGAGAAGCAGATACTTGTCATTGTGAAAATGATTCCAAGTGATTTGAGATAATGGAAGGAAGATGCAATTTTGACATGTACCAGTAGTTTCATACACATAGCATAAATAATGTCTACAGTTTCGGAATAGGCAAAATATCACTGGATCTAAGCCGGTCTAGGATTTTAGGACACCTTTAAGTAGTCTGGCATTTCATCTGAAGAACCTATTTCAAAGTTGGAAATAGTACTATTTATTTGAGAAATGAAGTACTATAACAATGTTTGTATTGAAGTTATCAGAAGGTATGCATTACTCTATTACTTTAGTACCTCACTAGAGAAAACTTAATGTGCCAATACACCATAGGTAAATAAGGAAAAGTATTATTTTAGACTATTATTAAAACATATAATTACATATTTGTATAAAAAACCCTAAGCTTAATATTACAAATAACCATGTAACCACAGTCTAAAATCTAATAAATGTTAAAGCCTCACCCTGATAATTTCAAAACTATTTTTAAGCAAATAAGTGTTACAGATAAGGTTGAGAAGGTAACCTTCCCTTGGTATCTGTCCTTAATTCCACTCTTTCCTTCACACAAGCAACCATTACTGTGAGGCTGATTGGTATCCATGTTGTAACACTTCTACTAGTGTTATTTGTATCCATGTAACATTTGAATTGCCATATATGTGCTCTGTGTATGGCAAGGACTCTCTACAGAGAACAGGGTCTCTTTCGAAGTCTCATGATGAGGTGTCATGATATACTCATTTTATAGATTGTTTATTCATCTTAGCGTTTTTGAGATCTGTAAGTTTCTATATAAAAAGATGAAAAAGGTCATTTTTTACATATTCTTCTAATTAATTATATTTCCAAGTATACTTTTGTGATCTTCCATTTTATGTAAATGTAGAACAAATATATTATTACTAACATTTAGATTTTTACATTTATTATTTTTTCTCTATTATACTTGTCCTGTCTTCCATTGAATTTTTTAGTCTGATTTTTGTTTTGATTTTTAGCGTAAACAGATATTCCAGATTTATCCTTTTTTTTTTTTTTTTTTTTTGAGATTGAGTCTCACTCTGAGGCCTGGTTGGAGTGCAGTGGTGCTATCTCCATCACTGTAACCTCTGCCTCACTGGTTCAAATGATTCTCCTGCCTCAGTCTCTCTAGTAAATGGCATTACAGATGCATGCCACCATGCCGGGCTAATTTTTGTATTTTTAGTAGAGACAGGGTTTCACCATGTTGGCCCGGCCGATCTCTAACACCTGACCTCAAATGATCCACCCCGCTCTGCCTCCCAAAGTGCTGGGATTACAGGAGCCCAAGAATATACTTTTAATGGTTACATTTAAACATTTTAATATAAACGTATAAACAATAAATTTATGGATTAATGTAATTTTACATGCATACTTAAAATGTACAACAGAGTTATCTTATTTTATTTTTTCTCATTTTCAAGATATTATTTTGTTTTATCATTCTTGATTTAATCACTATCTATAATACCACTGTGGTTTTCTTTAGCAGGAAATACTAAGACTTAATAAATTGTTTTAGCCATTTATTTGCTTGCCATTGGTTTTTTCATTTATAACTTTTTTCTCAGTTCTTTTTTGTTCCTTACTATTTTCTTCCAACATTTTTTTTCAACAAAAGTATGTGAAAGGTAAGCATTCTTTCATTTCTGAAACTATTCATTCAGCTTTCACATGTGAATGGTATTTATTTTGGTAAGAATTTCTGGATTGACGACTATGTTTTCTGAACATTTTTGGAATATTATTATTTTGTATACCAGTTTCAAATGTTTTGCTGACAACTGCAATAAAATTGGTTGTAATATCTTTGAAGATAGTCATTCTTTTCCCTTTATTTTTTCTTTTGGCACTTTTTTTTTTTTTTTTGTACTTTAGGTTCTGGGGTACATGTGCAGATCATGGAGGATTGTTACATAAGACATACATGGCAAGGTGGTTTGCTGTCTTCTTACCCCATCACCTATATCTGGTATTTCTCTCCTCATTATTCCTTCACACCCTCCCCACACCCTGCCGTCCCTCCCCTAACCCCTCTTTTGGTACTTTAAAATATTTTTTTATTTGTCTCATGTTATGCATTTTCAATACAATGTAAAGAGATATGGGCTCATTATTTATTTACCTTGGTTTTCTGTGTGCTGCTTCATTCTGAGAACTATTTTTCTCTCTTTCTTTAAATTCTCTCTAAAATTTTAAATTTTCTTTCATATTTAAATCTTTTAGTCATGTCTTAAAAATATCTTCTCACATATTATCTCTACTCTCTAATTCTGGAATTCACATTAATTATATGTTGAAATGAATATTTTTTTAATGTCTAATAGCTCCTTTATAGTCTCTAAGTTCTTATTTATCTGCTATACTTTTTATATTTCCTTAAATCTAAGTTCTAAATATTCAATCTTTTCTTTAGTTGTGTTTACTGTAGCTATGAAAACTATTGACACATTTTTTTCTTTATGTCAATGACTTTTTTTATTCTATAATTTTTTTGCTTTTTCACAATATAAAAATAATTTTCTATATGCATCATAGTCTTTCTATTCTTTCTTCACGTACTTGGAGTTGATTTTTAAAATATATTCAATATATAACATGGTTTTAGCCTCCACATTCACAGATAGCACATACTGATGTACCAGCTTATCCTGGATGTTTCCTTTTTTCCTTCCATAAATTGATGATTAAACAACTAAATTGCTTAGACTATCCTCTAGACAAATGGAAAAACGTATTTTTAGAATAATTTCACATTGAGGCTTCATATTATTTCTAGGTAATACCAGGTAATAGGTTCTAACAATTCATATATTCTATTCAGTTTTATTCCTGATGAGCTTTTCATCCTTGAATAATCTCATTATTATTTCTAGATATCATTCTTTGTCCTTTTCAAGCCCAAGAGACTACCTTAATTATTGTGGTGGACCATAGTGACCAGAAGGCTCCTTGAACCTTAAAATTCTTATAATTTACCCATGCTCAACTTTCTTTTAATCATCCAATTTTATTTCTCCACTCAAAACACATCCTCAAGAATTAGTCCTCATCTTCTAAACATCAAATATATATCTCTCCCAGTAATGTAATTAACAACATATAACCACAGGAAAATAAACATTTGCAAAATAATATGAAAAAATGTGAAAAGTAAATAATTTATGATATTTGAGAATATAAAAATGATACCTGGTGTTTATTTATTTATGTTTTTTCAAACATACTCATAGACATTTTGATATCAAAATAACACCAAGAGACATGAGGTATATAGGCAAAAATATAAATTGATCAAATATTTTGGCCTTTAATTATTTGTCTATGTTCACATTGTTAGCAGGTTCATGGCTGTTATTAGATCTCTTTCCAACATCTGACTCAAACTTTAGTCTTTATGACAAATTTTAAAATATTGGTTTAAATAATATATCTGATTTTCAAATAGAGATTTAGAATTTTAATGTTATCTTCAAATACATTGATCACTCTTAGGAGACAAATTGAACATTTATTAACTGAAAGTGAAATTTTGATATCATAGCCTATTCAATTTATGTTAAACTCATTTTTACTTGTTGACTGTATTGCAAATAACTTTGTCTCTCATTTGTATCCTAATAAATTGTTCAGCTGGTAGTTCCTTCTGTTGGCCTACACCTTTTGCTTTGTCAATATTCATGTGTAACTGTTTATTATTTTTACACTTAAAGTTTACTGTTCAAGCGGAAACAAAAGATTAGCTTTTTTTTTGCATCAGTTGGAAAAATAGTTTATTTTCTGAAAGGAAATGAATATAGAATCACATATTAGAATGGGGTAGTTTCTAATTTTAAGTCTTAATGTTTAAATGTTTTGAAAAGAGTCTGAGAATGAGTATGAACCTAAGTAAATAATACATTCAAGTCTTTTCATTGTTTTAAGTCAATAAATTTGCCTTATTTCCATTTTTGTCACAGATCACAAAAACTAATTTGGATATAATGCCCTCTCTCATAAATCAGAATAAAAATTCAAATTACATACAACTCACAGTAGAGATAATTAACAAAATAGTAACAATACTAATCAATGTGGTTTTGGTATGCTAATCATTAATTATGTAATTTCATTATTATGTATTAAGTACTTAGTGCATGCTAGACACAAAGTCATGTACTGAATGCGTAGAGATGAACATGACTTAGAATTTGTACTGAGATATTTGGATTCATGTGTTGTAACTTGGAGTGGGTGCTGAGTATGACTTGTCTGAGAATTCACTAATTGTATTCAATATTCTTAGAATCACCTCTAACCTATGTCTGAGAATTTCTGGAGATGAAACCTTGTAATAGTTTTGTTTGAAATTCATGTTCTATCAGATCCATAGTCAAAATGATTTGCTTTTACTAGTTTAACTTCTGTTCATTGTCTTTTAAAATTAAATGTTTACATTTTTTATCCATCTACGCCATTTTATTTTTTCAACATGGGCAATTTGAAATACAGGGAAAATTTCAAGAACTGTGATTGCAATTTATTACATTACCTTGGCTTCTATGCCATTAAAATCTCTCTCAGAGAATAATAAGTCCATTTGTACAAGTAGTATAGTAATGACAATTATACATTTAAGATATAATATGCACCAGGATCTGTATGTATATTGCCTCATTTAATTCTCAACAACTCTATGAAGTAAAAATTATTACCTCAATTTATAGATGATGATACTAAGCCTTGGGAATTTAATCAATGTTTGAATTCTGGTCATTATAACTACAAAGCTTTTCTCTTCATCGCTAAGCTGTGTTATACATTATATATGCTCCCATGGAATGGTTGGATAGCACTGTCTTGATCACTAGATCAAGTCTAAACTTAGCGCTCTTAGCTGCAGCGTATCCTTTGCAAGAAGAAGGAAGATTTATTCATACAAAAATGACCCTAGAAATCTAATAAATAAATTTGAAAAATAAATTTAATTGTTATTTTATCTAATAAGTAATTATGTGTGGGTTTATTATGATTATGATTATATGTAGCTAATTTTTGAAATACTTTACTGTTTTATATTTATTCCTAAATAATTTCATTGGAAGAGAATGAAAACTATTTTGATCATTTAGTAAATTATTATTCCCTAAGAAAAATGGAAGTTAAAGTAGATACAAATAATAATTAGAAATGCAGTATGAATTATCATTCTAAACTCTAATAATTGTGGATAAAGTTTTGTTAATTATAGAGGATTATCTGTCATATTCAGTGATGTTGATTAGAATCACTTGTAGACATGAGAATGCTTACAAAATCAAATGAAAGTAATGTGGTATTTTAATTACCCACACCTGCAAACATTCGAAGGAAAACACCCTGGTGATTTTTTTTCAAGTGTTAGAAATAAATACACGACTTGTATTCAGTCTGAAATGTAAAAGAATGCTTCCAAACTTTCTTTTATGAAGCATGAAAACTAGTATTTCCTCATAATTCTAAGATATCTTCCTAATAGTTTACTTTTTATCTAGTTTCTCCTCCATCTCTTTCATTTGCTAATTTATTGTTAGAACTGTCTTCTACAATTATGTTTTTTTTAAAAACGTACCAATATTCAATTTTATATAGAATAATCTGCAAATTTCTTGGCATAATTTATGCAGTCATTCATAGTAAATGCAGTTATTCTAAATGGATCCAAACCCATTAAGGATTATTTTGCTTTAAAGAAAAGAAATCTATTAAAATTAGCTATGAAATCATTGATAGATACAAAATTGTTACAAGACTCAAGTCCAAAGGCACAGCTTGGTCTCACAGACCAGACCTACTTCTCTGGCTTTGTAAGTCCCAGATACTGCAGCTGACTGGTTTCTCATCCTGACTGCTCTTTACGTCTTCTTCCCTCTCTCTTTCTGCAGTCCAGATTTTATTCTTTAGTTTACAGAAAATAGCCTTTTTATTTATAAACATATACTTCTCCTCATACTTAAATCTTACTGCCCAGACTCATTCTGTCCTAACTCTTAATCCTCGAGAGAAAAAAAAATCAATTGGATGTATTTGTGGGTCAATGTCTACATTGTTCTAATCAGTTATAGCTGGCTGGCAGGAAGTGGCATGGCTGCTCCAAACTAACATGGAGGTGTGACCCAGCATTTTAGAAAGAACTCCGGGTAACAACTAATTCTCACAGAAGGTAATGCAAGCCAGACATAACCCGTTCGCCCAGTGCCAAGCCCCAAAATATGTCATCTCTAGGAGCATTTTCATAGCCGCATGAACCTGGCTCACTGATCCTTCTCATTTAACAAATACATTTCCTCATGCAGTGCAAGCCATGTCCCTGAGATGTGATGGTGAAGTTTCAAGTAAATAAATTTGGCTGTATTGGGTGCCTGGTCATCAGGACTAACTTTAGTTAAGTAGATATTATAGCCATCAATGACGCCTTTCTTGACCTCAACTACATGGTCCACACATTCTGGTATGTCAACCCATGGCACATTCCATGGCATAGTCAAGGCTGAAAATAGGAAACTTATCATGAATTGAATCCCATTTCCATCCTCCATGAGTGAAATCCTGCCAAAATCAGATAGGGTGATGCTGGTACTAAGTATGTTGTATAGTCCACTGAAATCTTCACTATGTTGGAGAAACCTGAAGCTCACTTGAAAGGTAAAGCCAAAAAATGGTCATCTCTGCCTCTTCTGCGGATGCATCCATGTTTGTGCTGGGCACAAACAATAAGAAGTAAGACAAATTCCTCAAGATTGTAAGCAATGTCTCCTGCCTCACCAACTTTTTTTAGCTCCCTGGCTGAGGCTATTCATAGAGCTATACCATGTTAAAGGAACTCATGACCACATTTTGTGCCATCTCTGCCACCCAGAAGAACCTGAATGGCCCCTCTGGGGAAAGGGGTGGTGAGATGGCCATGGAGCTGCCCAGAAATTATCCCTTCATCTCCTGGCACTGCTAGGGCTGCAGGCAAAGTCATTCTTGAGCTGAATGGGCAGCTCGCTGGCATGGCCTTCTGTGTCTGCACAATGTGTTGGTTGAAGATCTGACCTGCTCTCTAGAGAAAGCTTGCAAATGTGATGACATCAAGAAGGTGGTGAAGCAGCCATTGAAGGGCTCCCTAAAAGGCATCTTGACTATACTGAGGACCAAGTTGTCTCTTTTGAGTTAAATAGTGACGCCTACTCTTCCATATTTAATGCTAGGGTTGGTTTTACTTTCAATAAGTGTTTTGTCAAGCTTATATGCCAGTGTAGCAAGGAATCTGGTTACAGCAACAGGGTGGTCATTTTTTTAGACCACATGGCCTCCAAGGTGGCCTCTGTACCACCTGCCCTAGAAGAGAACAGCAGTTTCTCAGCTACTGGATTGTTTTCATATTCCAACATATTGAAAATCTTCCTTCTTTGACACGGTTTCCATTCCAGACCTTCTGAAGAATGTGAGGGGCTTTGAGAGCTCTTGATATTTGCCATTAGTAATATACAGTGCCCAGCCAAACGAAGAAAAAAAAAAAAAGAACCACAAAACAGAAAACTTGCCACAATCCCCGGATCCATCACCAAACATAGCCAGGCATTTGTGTGAAGTATCTACACCAGTGAAGCATGCTCTCAGAACCTAGGGCTTTTATGTGAAGTTGATCATCTAACATGATAACAGAAACTCAGGACCTCAGCAATGAAACCCAGTAGATTATCAATCTGGATGTTTGTATAAAACAATCCTGATAAATTCTGATAATCTGGTGAAGCATGTCTAATTGCTTTAAGCTTATACACATTAATCAATAAGTAACACAGAAAAAAATTAGGGTCACATTCCCAGGGGTTGACCAAGAGTCAGTCAGAATTGTAGATTCCCTGGGAGCCAGACAAGGACTGACCAATCAGACCTGCTATAGTAACGCTTTCCTCACAGTCACATTATCACTAGGTACTACTCCTAGTACTCCTTTAAAATGTGTTTTCTCTAGGATACGTTTTACCACCTAATATTGTTTGTTTCTTGATGGTCTCACCTCAAATAAAAGTACAAGAGAGCAAGGAATTGTTTTTATCTATCTATCTATCTATCTATCTATCTATCTATCTATCTATCTTTTGTATTCCCAGGGTCCTGGAATAGTACATATTTTATTAATAAATATTTGTTCAGTGAGTGAATGAACATAGCCTTTTTATGTTACTTAATTTTAATAACTTTTTTTATTTTAGTTACTTATTTATTCACCTATCACCCCAACAAGACTGAACACTCTTGAAAGTTACAAATATATATTCATCTTTTTATGTCCAATACCTAAGGAATGTCAGACATATTGTGAGCTCTCCATACAGATTTGTTAGATCACTGAAGAAAAAATGAACCAATAAATGCCTTATTATAAGAATAAAATAAAATCTGTTTTGTAATTGCAGAAGAGGTATGTTATTTTATCAGAAGGGAGTAAATAAGTACAGGAGAACCATAAGGCTGAGGCAAAATAGTATGGGTAGAATACATGAATTACCCATACCAGCCATGCTGACATTATATCTATTCAATTAATTTAAATTGTGTCACATTATTATAAATACAGATTTTGTTCTTAAGATTTGAATGAATAAAATATAACTTAACAATTATTAATATTGATCACTGCCAAAACAAACAAAATTTATGTTAAAGTAATGTTACTTATTTTTAACAGCATAAAGAAAATTCTCTGAAATGCTTAAATGATTCTTAACAGGGTATCAAATTTTATACTGCTATTGTTTTGGGAATATCTCTATGTCTACACACTCAGTAGCATAAAAATATTACATTTTTCTAATTATTTTAACAAACAAATCAAAATTCAATTCTATATTTGAGGAAATTTTCCAAATTGTCAATCTTGTTTTTATTAATTCTCTCCTTTCAGCCTAAAGAAAAGTCCCTGAAATTTTTGGTTGATTTAGGCACTATAACATAACCTTTCAGGATAGAACCTGTTTGGGTTCAAATTGTGTTTTTGTTCTTTAGATACTGTATGAATTGGAGCAAAAAAATCCCCCCAAAACTTGGCTTTTCTTGCCTTTGTTCTCTCAGTTTTGAAATGGGATAAATACTAATACCATAGGGCTGTGAGGATTAAATGTGTCAATGCATGTATAAATGTCAGTAGGTGGTAGGTCTTTTGCCAGCCCACAGGTTACCAACAAGATATGAACTTCTCAGTTTATATGGGCATTTATAATTTGGCAGCATGGCTACTTCTGCACCACTTTTGATTCATGGTATTAGAGAAACCATAGTGACAAACACTTTTTCTTTCTTGATGAAACATCAAACTTTGTAAGCTCTGTGGGTTGCTGCCACTAAGTGATACAAAGGTATCAGCTATTCTAGAACTTCTCAACTTCTGTCTTTTAGCTCATTTTAGAAAGCCTGCCTTTTACGTTGCCCCCCAAAGTACTTCTGTTTTTTCCTACTAATACACAGAATATCATCTCGTCTGGGTCTCCAGTTTTTAAAGGATTTTGACTGTCTCTGTGATTTTTTCCTGCAAAACATACTGAGGCATGGAATTTCAAAGGGCCTGCTTTTAATACGCATTTGAATTGGGGTAAAGGGAAAATACTAAGGAAAACACAGACATTGAGAATACATTGAGAATGATCCTGCCATGCTGCAAAGTTCAACTTTACATTTTTTTTCCTGCTTACTGTAGTTTTAGCAATTAGTAACTTAGTTATATCAATTATTTAGTATTATGTTTTAATTCACCTCACACTGTAACTTATTACTTTTGATTATATTAATTTAAAAATAAAATAAGCAAATTTAAAGAGCTTCTTTAAGATCATTCATGAATTAATAATAAAAATTACTTTCTGAAGAGACAGAAGCATAGAATATCTAGGAGTAAGAGTTTCAGAGTCAGACAGCTGTGGAATGGAATATGGATTCCACTATTTCCTAGCCACTTACTAACTTCTAACCAATAAAGATAGGTATCAGATTTGAGTTTGCAAAGGGGTTGTGGGTGGCAGGAGAAATTGACCACAAAGGAAAACTAGAGAACTTACAGGTGATGGATGTATTCTACTTCTTAGTTGTAATTTGAAATACACACACACACACACACACACACACACACACACACACACACATGCTACACTGTACATCTAAAAAGGTATGAGTGTTATTGAATAAAAATCATACAACAGTAAGCTTCAGTTAAAAAAAAAATGGGATGATGACTTTTTAAGGATGTATTTAACAACCAGTGAGCTCTCAGTAAATATTAGCTTTTATCATCATTATTACCTAATATTCTGATAAGAAATAACATTTTCCTTAAAGCAATATGTGCAGCTTTTTGCTATAGGATATAAAAGTATAAATTGTGAGGAACTGAGAGGGAAAAATATTGGAAATACTTCCTACAGTCTCTCAAGTCTATAGATATTGAGAAATGATTAGATTGACATGGTGCTGAGACTTGTTCAAAGGTGGAAGCGGAAACAAAAAAGAAACAGAAGAAAACAGTCAGATAGTCAGATTATCAAGCACTTTGTCTCCTTAGTTTTAAGAATGGTTTCTGTTTTCTCTGTCACTGTCACTGGGATTTTGGGAAGCAGGCCACTATGCCACCTATTCATATACAATGGCTTTTTTTTTTTTTTTTAATGGCCCAGGTAAGCTGCCTCCTAGCTTAAAACTAGAAATATGGAATCTCCTTTCAGAATGATTATACAATAAAAATGGAGTAATATTTTAATATTATACTAAGCTACTTAATCAGAATTTAACTGAAGTATGTAATTGCAGTGTTACGGAATACGTCTTCCATTTTTATAGAATTCTAGCAGTTTTTGTAACTTTCTATAAATTTAGTATGTACATTTCTGAATTAGTTTAGTTTAGTAGAAATAGTAAAAACTATATAACCTCTTCAGTAGAAATACAAACCACTTTTTAGACAGCTTAAGGCTGTCTACTGGCTAACAACAAATTATGTAGTTGGTTTTTGAATAAAAGGAAACTGAAGATCTTTAGGGATTACTTGAATAGGGGAATATACACTTAAACTGAGGAGTGTTTAATTGTATCTTTTTATTTCAGCTCTTTTAACTTACTAGCCCTATGACATGGGACAAATTACTTAACTCTTTCAATTTTCTCTTCTGCAACAGTGAGAGAGTTACTCCACCTACTTTTATCTAATGCTGTGAGAACTGAATACTACAAATCAAGTAAAGTACTCAGCAAAATGCCTACACATAAGAATTCAATATGTGTTACTTATATTATTATTATTATTATATAAATACTTTGGTACAGGTCAGAAAAAGCAGATCTAAACATAAAATTTGAAAGAAATGCAAATGTTAAATAGGAATAATACTTTTTAAATCATATCTATTAACATTTTTTTTTTCTGTGCTTTTTCTTTTTGTTTTATAGGGCTAGAAGTTTGTGTCTCTAAATTGAATGTATTTTACGGAGGGGGTGAAACTATTAGAAAGGTAGCAATAAGTAACAATTATGAAACACGTATTTATTAGGCCCTGCTCTAAACACTTTCTATGTGCTTAGTAAGTCAATCCTCACCACCCTAAGAATTAGGTACGATCCTTATGTACCTTTCAGAGGGGAGACAGGCCTTGTACTAGTAGTTTGTTCTGATTACACAAAAAAAAAAATGGTTCAAAGAGTCTTAAATTGTGTTATGTATGTGTATTCTTATTCACACTGGCATTCCAATATTCTTTTTCTTACTGTTATTATTCTCTTTTCCACTGCCATTTATGACTTGCTTACTATATTCTCGTGACAGTACCAAACAGTTTCAGCATATTATCTCAACTGATGTACATGAGGAAATAATGTCAGCATTGTCTCATTTACAGATGAGGAAACTGAAACACGTAACTCCGAAACCTGCCCATGCTTATTAAGAGGCAACATCAGGTTTCACATATCATCTACTTGGTTGCATAATCTGATATTACTACTGGTAGGTCAGTAAAAATATGATAGAAATGTTTTCTGACCACTATTTTTAAATAGCATGACATGGAAGGCACAACCGTTAAATCATATTGCCAATTTCATTCATTCATACAACCCATTATAACACAGTAAGACAGTGGTGGAAACAGTAGCTGTTATAATTATTATACATTCTATTCTTAACAATTTATAGACAAATTATGATTATTTATCTTATCAAATTAACGGAGAGAAACAGATTTGTGCATTTCATTCCATCTTTGCATAGTGTTACCTGTTTCCATCTCTGACTAACTTCTTTTCTGTTATATTAAATTGAAATACTGCTAAAGGGATCTAGACTCTCAGGGGCTTATTATTTTCCTTTCTCCAATGCCCTCAAGGGTGCTGCAGAACAACTCCTGCCTCCTCATCATTACCATACACCACATATGGCTGGGAGCAGTTGCACATCCTCACCCATGACAAACACATATATACTTACACATACACATCTACCTGTACATTTGCCATTCTTCTGTTTCAACTGAGCAAGATAATATTAAGAAACTTTACTTCTAAAAATGGCTTCAGATTTTACTTTTCTCATGTATAATGAAAGAAGTAATATCTTGACAAAATGATTTTCATGTTGAATTTTCTCAGTCATTCCCACCTTGACCTGATTTCTATAATCCTTTACCACTTCAGTCGTCTCTGTTCATATTCTGTCTGGTAGATAATTCTCTCAAATCTGTCAAAAATATCTAAAGCCTTATGTTTTATTACTCTGTTCTTGTCAAGAAAAACAAAGGCCACTCTTACCTAAAACCAGATCTTGTAGCTCATACAAGCATCAGAGTGTGATGCTTGAATCAAATGGAGATTTAATTTTAAATGTTTTATTGTTTAGCTTATTAACTTTATATAATATTTTAAAAAATAAATTTGATCAACTTTACATAGTATTATTAGGCTTATGTTATAAAATATTAAGTAATAAAATTATTTTATTTTATTTTACTTCTTTACCTGACACATTTTCCTACGTTTAGAATTATTTTGATTTTTTTATTATGACATTTAATTATTTTAGTGTAATTTAATTATATTAAGTGTAATCAATTATGCTTAAGCCACTTTATACTAATTTACAAAATTTGGAGAAAATCTATTAACTTTGTACTACAAAAGACATAAACTATAAAAATTACATTAATCATTAATATTCTTTCAAATCTCAGATTTCACCTCCTATTTTTGTTTGGTGGTTGTCCTATTTTTGGTTATTGTAGTTTTCTGTCTTAAGTACATTTTATATTGAAGAAAAATCTGCAGAGCCTTTTTTTAGCTGCTATCTTGTCTCAGTTGTTCACAGGTGGGGTCCTTATCTTGGAAATTCTCACTCTCCTTTAGCAATTCTTCTATTCTCTACTCCTGGAAATGACTGCAAAGGCTATTTTATACATACATTTATTTTTCTTAGAATTTCTCAGGGCTTACATGGTCTTTGTAAAAACTTTAAGGGACAGACAATTATAACAGTTTTAATATAAAATATCCATGAAGTTGTTGAGATTCCAGTAACAACAAAGCAAGAAATTCTTAACAAAGAGAGACACTAACTACTGCTGTTATTGGAACACATATTTAAAATTTATCCATGATATGTTAATTTAAGCAAACCACAGAATGGAAGTGCCTTTTTTGGTGACTCTTAAATTGAGATATTACAACAAAACAACTAAAACAACAGATCTATGGAATTGTGTATTTTTATTACCTTTCTAAAGTCAGAACATACTGCTTTAGAAAAATAACTTTTTTATTTTGGGGATTGTCACATACTGAATGCTTAGTAAATCTCTGTGTATTTTTTTATCATTATGGGAGGGATAATTTTGCTGCAATGCAAAATCTGATGATGGTAGACAATATACTCAGCTTCCAATTGTTTCTCTATGGTAACTGAATTACATTTTAATATGTTTCTTTCCCAGCAGTAGGGCAATGATTCTTTCAAATATTAAACAATAAGAAATAAATTATGCACTTCACATAAATATAATTTTGGAATAAATTAGCTACATAATCATCTCACCTTCTTTGCAGCAGAGATAAAAGGCTGGTCCAAGTGATGTGTTAGCCCTATCTATCAAACCTTATGATTTTGCCACTTGTATGTTTCAGAATTTTTAAGCATCTGGTATGAGAAAATTCAGTGGGTTTAAACCAACAGAGAGAACAGGTAAGTGTTAGTGGGTAAGTTATGGAGGTATTTCCTACTTCTATCAGATGTGCAAGAGCCTTTAATTGCCACTGTTTTCAATGAGTTACATGGGAGAGAATTGCAATATGCAGAAGAGTTTTATATATCAGTATATCTAAAGAAAAATCCATCATCTACTACACACTACTTGATGGAACACATTTTATTTTGTGATGTTAGGAATGATCAAGAGTTAATGAATTTGTCTTTTGTGTAAAATATAGAATTGTTTCCCTACTATTTACTAAATATTGACAGGTAAAATTTTGCTTTCCTAAATTGAGAGTGAATTAACATAGATTATCTTCATAACATCTATTACACATTACACATTTAATATAAGCTCATGTTTGTATAACTAATGAATACTGAATTTTTTGTGTGTACTAGGCAAAGTGGTGGGTAGATCAGCAAATGCCTTTATAGTCAGCGAAGATATATTGCCACACTTAAAAGGAAAAGTGTAAAAGGAAAACGCAAATGATTGCTCTTCACTTGATGCATCTTTCAGCCAGCATGTAGACAAAAATAATATAGCCTTCCATCTATATGTTTATTTGTCATGATACACATGATATAATACTTTGAAGCAGAATGTAGAAAAGCTAAAATGCTTTAATAACTATATACATTTAACCTTCAAAATAAAATGCTTTATTTAAAAAATAACATCAAAATTCCCTATTTGTATTAACAACAAGAATTTTGAATGTATTATTCCATAAAAGATAATATTGCGAAAATAGTCCAAGATTAGGTATTGCCAAGAGCTAAAAATTAATGCTATGGAATGATAGTTTGTTTTGTTGTATTTTTAAGTAAGAAAAATAGGCCAGGGAGAAGATGTAGACAACATGAACAAGAAAAACAAAACTTAAATATTTGACATATTTAGGGCAAGGTATTCTTGATGGATCATTGTCTTAGCTTGTTTTCTGACCCACATAGTGCCTAATATCAATCAGAGAGAAAGTCTTCTGACTACAACCCCATTTTACAAGCATTTCTCCTGAGTGCTCTAGCAACTGAAAGAAAAGCTTTGATATATTCACTGACAATTATTGGCTATTCTATCATTCTTTTCCCTGTTCAAACATTTATTTGGTATTTCTACAAATACAAATTTAAAATTGCAAATAGGGATTTCAACGTACTGGCTTTGGTATGTGTGTGTATCCTATACAGATGCATTCTACCAGAAAAAATAATGTTTTCATGGCAATTCAGCATAAAGATACTAAAAATGCAGATCTTTGTAAGGAATTCTGATGTAAGATAGATATCCCCTGATTCACAATGCAACTCATGCTAACTAATTTTGTGAGATAATGATGAATTTGTTGAATAAACAGAATGTGTTTATACTGAACATTTAGTTTTGCCCAATTACAAAAGTGTCCCTATTGATGTGGGTATTTTGATGTTATGTGAATATGACCCAAAATATGTTAATTCTAAACATTGTGAAGTTTAAGGCTGTGTGTTACAAAACGGTTCAGATAAATATTATAAAATACTAGTAAATAGTAAGACATTTTTTCTAAGTAAATATAAGCATGCATATGTTAACGAACATTCAGTTAATAGTTCTGTTTTTAAAATTTTCATCTAGATATTAAATATTAAATACTGAAATTTATATCAAATACCTATAGTAGATTTTGCAAGGAAAGTGGATTAAACAGCAGTTATAATGCCTTTGTTTATTAATTACTTTCAATTACATTAACTATATCATTTGAATTGCTAGATATGAAGAATAAGTATTTTACCTTTAAATACTTGCCGTCCTGTAGATAAATTTTATATATAAATATTACCAGCAAAGAAAAATCTGAAGGATGAGTTTTTAGTTTCTTTTGTTATAGTTTTCTTTTAATTTCAATGTGAAAGGCCAGAATTCTATCTATAATACATGATCTGACAAGAAAAATACCTGCAATGATTTCATTTGTGATTCCATTTCCTGTGTTGCATTAGATGCAATATAAAACCTTCTACACAAAACATCAAAAGTGTTTTATTTTGATGATTAAAATTTAAAAAAAAAAGCACTCCCAGGATGAAAACTGGTCATATTTCCAACAAGCAGTGTCTGTTTATTTTATCTACCTGAAACATTTGAATCTCCAGATTAAGTAGTTTTGCTAATTGGTTTACATCTCCAATCGGGTGTAGTTCCTTAAATATTTATACAGTCTTAATGTATATCATGCTGGTTTTATTAATTTTAACCCCAAAGCCTCTTCTACCAATTACCGCTTAATTACTATATTGCTTTTCCTGTTGATCGCCTTTGTTCTTTACTACAATATTAAAAGAAAGGAGGGAGTTGGGGGAGGGTGGAGACATGAGTCTTAAAATAGCTAAAGAAAATACCTCTTGGAATGATTCACTATGCAGGACGGCACTTCTCTGACTCACCTCTATTGCAGGCAAACTTCATTTTTTTTGGTTTGCGTTGTTTTTTCTTAACCCAAACTCCTATGCTTTCTTTTATCCTAAGAAAACAAAATAAAAAATATATATTTTTGTTAGATGAAGTTGATTTTAGTCTTGATGCACCTTGATAAAAGCACATCAAAGTCATTGAATCATCCTATTTTTCAGCCCATCAGCAAAAGGAAACATGCCCCATAGGAGCTTACTAAGATCTCTCAGCCAAAAAAATTTAAAATATTATCCTGGTGAAACTCATTTAATACTTTATTTTACAAAATGTGTTTGTGAAAGACATTTGTTTCCAGTGCTAAGTTTTTAAAAATTCTAACATCTTTCTAGAATGTGAATTGTTTTATAATGTAAAATTAGACTTGTGAAATATAACAATTAACACACACACATATGATTGGAATATTCCACATTTAAAATGTTAACTCTATCTGAAATAATATCATTAACTATAATAAGGAAGTTTATTTTTTAAATTTGTATTTGCCTAAATAATTACAAAGAAACATTTTTCACTACAAACATAAATCCATTTTTAAATTTACTCAGAGGATAAAATTCCATACTATTATATTTTAGACACTGGGTATTGAAATACTCAGTTCTGGTTTCTAAAGAATCTAAATTAAAATTATATTATACTCATATTTTATATGTTTACTTGTATGTTTAGTGACATTTTTATCTTCACCTATCATTTATCTATTTGCAAATAAGATATATATGCATGTATATATGTATATGTATCTCACACACAAATCACACTTATTCTTTCATTCATAAATATATATATATATATACACACACACATATATATGTATATATCTATATGTTGATGGAAGGGCAGTCTGAAGCAGTTAGAATAACCAATAGATATGCACTATTTGTTAAAAAAAAGTGATTTATTATTATTCCCTGTCTTGCTAGAAGTCACTGGTTGATATTAGTGGCCAAAGTTTTAAGATAATTTAGTTTAATTTAAAATGACGTACACTCATTGTTTTTTACATTATTTCAGTTCCTTAATAGTTGTTCTGGATTTTTGATGGCAGTTCTATTTAATAGGTAATAAACTAGAGTAAAAAAAATTAATAAATTATATGTAAATATACATAAAACATCTGAACTAGGCTTTTTAGTTAACCATACAACATTTTTTTCAATTTTTAATCCAAGTTCTTTTTCTAAAATTACACATTAAGTTCTGGGATACATGTGCAGAAGGTACAGATTTGTTACGTAGGTACACAGGTGCTACGGTGGTTTGCTGCACCCATCTACCCACTATCTACATTAACTTTAGAATACTTGAGTATTGATTCTACATTGTGTTTTCCAGTGATGAAAAATATATATACTTTATGTTGTCACTAATATATATTATGTTTCCAATATTTTAAATAGCATTTACATGTAAACACTATGTAACTACTAATACTGTCCCTAGCACATACCAGATGTTAAAAGTATTTGATGCTTATATGCATCAATCAATAAGTTCCACAGTATAAGTTTTCAATTTATCCTAATCAACTAACCACTGCACAACTCTCACAGTTTTTACATAAGTAAACAAGCTCCTAATAATTTTTTTTTCTAGTCACCTTGCAGGAAATTGCACCTTATATTTTCCCATATTTAAGTTTATATCTCCAAGGGAAACTTATTTAACCAACCTCAGCTTACTCAGCTTTCTTGTGTGTCAAGGCATTCAGGACACTTTCTAGTCTTGGTCCAAACTACTTTTCTCACTCTCTCTCTGTTCCCTGGCATGTTCTCCATTCTTCAGAGAATAATCTGCTAGCTTTCCCTCAAACATGTCTAATTTGCTCTTAACATCTTTGTTTTTGTTGAAGCCATTATCCTCTTGCTTCTAACACAAATCACACTCATTCTTTAATCTTTAGATCAAATCCTATCACACCCAGGAATCTTTCCCAACCACTGTGGTTTTCTACTTCCCTTAGAATCCTGACACTATGTTATGACTGGACCATTCCTTTGTTTGGGGTTATAATGCATGCTTCTCTTCAAGTAGCAACATAAACCCTAGATGTTTGCCAAACACCAGTATGGTATTTGTATAGAGATGCTCAATATATTTTAGTGAGTAAAATAAGTAGATCTGCTCTGCTGGATAATTAGCTCACATTTCTACTCACTGGAAAATAGTGAGTAGTTAAGAGCCAATTGCATAGATACTACAAGGATTTAATTATATTTCTTGACGTGGAGCTGGATTTCACCATTGTACAAGGTTCTAATTAATCCAACATATGTAAATGTACAACATTATACCCACACCAAGCCACATGCTGCTAGATTAGGACAAGATTTAAAACAAAACCAAATCACTTCCTTTTGCTGACATATAAACTAGAATTTGTTTTCTTTTCAGGTTTTTAGTTTGTTTTTGAAAATCAGGTATCATTAACAAGACAAATGCTCTTCTAGTCTGCATCTTGGTACAAAAAATAAAGATTACACGATACATATTTTAAAGCATATCTTATTTTAAAAACTGATAGTCTTAATTTTTCTTTAACAAGGATTTGAAGAGATCAATCATCTATTTTTATATTCTGGAATTCAGTTGTACACAGAGGACCTCATTGCTTGAACTTTCCTTCTCTTTATACATAGACATTTTAATAAAATATTCATAAGAGATTGTTGACTATGGCAATCCTCTTGAGTGATCCTGGGAGTTTTTCAGTCAATGAGCTCCATGCGGCTCTGGCAGCATGAGCTACGCTCCATAAATCAGACTAAAACCATTTTATGCTGCTTTTAAAATTACTGCTATCAACAAAACCCATGAGGCTGAATTACTTAATCTATGCAGATGTTGTTAACTGCATTAATTATTTAATTCTGACAATAAAACAGCAGTTCCATTTGCCTTAATGCAGACCATTCAGGCTGCTGTTTTGAAATGATATTTAACAAAATGACCGCTAGATGGGAGTAGACAACTTTTTAAACTCTGTACAGTTTGAAAATGGTAGTTGCTAAACTTAGATGTAAGGTAATTCTAGGTTACTGTATTACATTTCTAACCAAGGCTCAGGAAATATCTTTTGTTAACTAGTGTAGGTTACATTAAGATTGAATTGCTTTCCTCAAGAACTAAATTAATTTTAGGGAACTTTCTTCTTTTTTTGTTAACATAGCCATTTCTATGATTTCATGATGAATACACAATATTAGAAACTTTTAAATTTTTATTGACATGAAAACCAATTTCACATACCAGTTAAATAACCGCTAGTTCCATAAGTTAAGTGGTCCTTTTGAAGTCTTCTGGTATTTATTTAATCATATTAATTAGAAATCAACACAAGGAATTGTATAGGTTATTGCTGCCTTAGACTGCTAGTTAATAGATTACTTTATGCACATGTGTTAAATATTAAGCTTCTCCAATCAGGCATGTGCATAAAGGCAGACATGCACAGAAAGCAAAATTATTATTTTTAACCAGTACATAGTGAACCACAGCAGGACAATTAAATTATAATTAGTTCTAATTAGCATTCTTCAAGCAGTTAATTTTTTAAAAAATTTGTTGTGTTTGTTGTTAACGTCCATCTAAACCACACAGGAAGAAAGGTAAAAACTATCTTAAGATACGATACAAAGATAACCAAAATTCATGGATGGCTTTTTTAGTTTGAGAGGATATCTATGAAGCTTATGTGTGTGTGTGTGTGTGTGTGTGTGTGTGTGTATGTGTCTGTGTGAAGGCCGGGGTTGGGGGGGTGGATGAACTCCGAAAAAAAGTTTACCTTAAATTGCAATATTTTTCTCAAGAAAAAGCATGTCTCTGTAACAGCTGTGCTCTTTTCGTTATTGTTGTTATCATTTATAGCTACATAGGGAGAGGGGTCATTAACTTGAGGCAAATGTCACAATTTCTGCAAAAGCTTTGAGCTTTCTTACTTTGCTTTGTTTCAAGAATCACTGGAAATCTCTCTGATTCTAGCTCCAGTTGTCTTCCGTGAGGCCTGCCACACATGTGAGATGAACATGAAACTGATTATCTTCTTTGTGCAATGCCAGTCGACATAAAAAAATTTAGATATCCATTTCTCTTACATATGTCAAAAATAAAAAAAAAATAGAGTCTTTCAAATGAATGGTCATACTGTGTAGCAAATTGAAATCTCTATGATATTTTTTTTTTCTGTGTGCTCAGGTTCACCTCTGTTTTTTACATGTGAATTCTTCAAAGTCAAAACTTTGTAAAACATCTGAACAGATATGACACGTGGAGCTGTTCTTTCAGGCTTATTTTCTCTATAATGCCAATAGGTTCTTTAGCAACCAATTATCAACGAGGGTTTACTTTTATAACATGTTTTACTTTATTTCTATTTGTTTCATACAGAATTAATTACAAATTTAGCTTCCAATAATGCTGTCTTTAAGAAATTATTCATAAATATAATCTCTTACAGCATGTTTCTTCCATTTGATCCTTCAACCACACTTTTCCTCTTTCTGTCTCATCTCACAGTTACCATTTTGTCAAGTTTACACCAAATCTGCAAAATAACTTGATTAACACAAATGTTGAATTTTATTCAATGTTAGTGTTTTTTTCTCAAATTAAATATTATACATTTTAATCTCAGTAAAAATGCCAACGAAAAATTATAAAAAGTTGTTTTTATGGAAATTGTGAAATTTCAAATAATACAGTAACTATTAAGTATGTCTATTATCCTATTAATTGGCAATAATATGTCTGCCACGTGATGAACAAGAAAAAATGTTCTTGTAATATAAATAGGATATGCAATTTCAGAAGAAATTTCTAACAGGTTTCATTGTCTTCGGTATTACCCTTAAGAGAGTTGAATTACGTAACAACATTTTTAATAGTAAAAACAACACTATGATATTTCAATATATTTTTAAAGTAAACATTTTCATTCATACACAAGATGTAAAAATGCATATTAGACAACCAAATGCATTTCATTAATAGCATCTCATTTTATCTCATTTTATATGGTTTGAGCGCCTCAAAAGGTTGTTACATTTATTTCAGTAAAAATTATAACAATGAGACGTTAAAAAAAAAACACGTCAATTCAAAAATATAACTAATTTTCTTGTTTTTATGACCCTAATGACATATTGGGTATAGAAAATATTTTAACTATAATTTATATACCTCAGTAGAAGTAGAAGAAAGTAAAAGATTGTTAAATGGTGACTGCTTCTTTTTAGTCTTATTTTTCACTAAAATGCAGACAGATTTTTCTTGGCAACTCTTTCTTATAATATTATACGTAGGATCCTAAATTATGTTCAAATTTTCATATTTTTATGTAACCATGTTTTTTCCACATACTCTGTATCCTATATTTTCTAGTTAACTAATTGTTATTATCCTTTCTTAGTTGTAAATATCAACGAAGCAAATATATATATGTATAACTATATATAGAATATATATTTCAAATTCTATGAAGTGTTTCACCTCTTTTTTATATAAAAATTGAGCTGTCTTAAAAGAAACTTCCCACTAACTCTCTACATGTACTCTGATTCATTTCCTCACAGCCAATCATAAAACTGCAGAAGATACCAAATTGAAATTCCTGGGGACAATTCAGTCAGGCCACATGGGATTTGGGTCTGGTTTCTGTTGTTTTGGAAGTGTCCAGTTTGTAAACAATGTGCTAATCCTAGAAAGAGCAAGCCATCTTCAATTTAAGTATGAAAAATGCAAATAAAACCAGATGGTATGTTTCTGTGCAAAAAAAAAAAAATGTTAAAAAATAAAAACTAGCTATGAGGGCTTACTAATTTTTTGCTTATGTTTTACTTATATTTTGTTTTCTTGACTCAAACGTATTATTGCCTGGGAAACTATATAACTTCTTAGTGTCTCAGTTTCTCTATAAAAATAAAGAGAACACCACCTGCTCTCTCTCTGTCACTCTTGTTTCTTTTTTTTTTAAATCACAGAAATATTAAAAGAATTAATGAAACCAGTTTTGCAAAAGCACATTCAGTCCTGGGGTAGAAAATGCTCCGAGGAAATATAACATGATAATATCAAAGAAAATGTCTCTCTAACAACAACAAAAAAGTGTATTGAGGTGAACAAAACAACTAGTTTACATGCAAAGAAAGCATGTTTTAAGGTATCTAACTTCACTGTCTGCAAAACTGAAGCTCTGGAGGATCCTCTCTTGATTGTCAGTTAATGCTAAGGATTATACAAATTCAATAACCAAAATAGCTTAATTGCTATAAATGTTCTTTGCCAAAGCTTAACAAGAACTTGTTTATTTCCAATTAAATTAGATCAAAATTTTATGTTATGAAGAAGTAGAACAGACATGGTCTTCTGCTTTTGGTATTGGCAGTGGTAACAGATGTCGTATGCTTTTTCCCTTTTCTGTTTAATGTGTGTGTGTGTGTGTGTGTGTGTGTGTGTGTAACTTAAGTGTAAGTTATATGTTTAAATATAAATATAACATACATATTTGAGATGTGTGTAAACTTCTACTAGATTTTCAATCTATGCATCTTTAAACAAGAACTTTAACAAAATTCAATATTTCAAAATAAAGTAAATTAAGTATAAGGCAAGTGTATTTATTGAAATTGACAACTTCAATTAGTATAAAAATCAAATATACATACCTATAAAATATTGCATAGGAAAAATTTATACATATCGATCTAATTAGCCATTTTGGTTTACCCAGTCAAGATACAATCTCAAGCCTTTTTCTGTTAAACAAACAGTAAGCAGTTAAAGAGATTTCCCTTTGCCTTCAAAATAAAATACACTACTAATTTTTCATAGCTCCAGAATTTAAATAAGTAAACACACATTGTGTACTGTATTACATTTTATAGTTACACTCAGCATATGTGATTTGTAGAGAAATCTTATTCAAATTTCAGAGTTTAGTGTGAATGAGAACATAGAGTACATTACCAAAGTCAAAGGGAACCAAGGTGGAATAAAGCTGTGGCTTCAGCATTTCTAAAGAGAAAAGAACAACCCTTTCTAAACAAGCTTATTTGATTTGGGAATTTTCCAAGCTTGCTTAACATGAACTACATTTTAATTCCAGAATAACCAGCCAGAGGGAATGGTTTTATAGTCGACACATAAGGTTTGAAATACTTGGACTTCCTGCAACTACAGGTTCAAATCCCTGTAGTGCTCCATTCTTCGGTGGTGGCTGAGTTAAGTACCACGCACGTGTGTACACGTGTGAGGGGATTTTTTACAGATGAGGCATCCAAAACGAGAGCATTGGCTGCCCTGTGTGAGGATCCCAATGCAATTTTCCAAAGAACAGAGTGTGTGGCTCATGAATGACTGCAGCTTCTGGGAATCTTGCCAAAAACCTAGGGCAACCGAGAGTATGGCTTTGCTCTAAAGGAGATTAAACTCCCTATTTAAAAGCTCCCTCTACTCCACCATTGTGAGGGTTACACGCATTACCTTTTCTATGTTAGATGGTGAGTTAATACACATGCTTAAATGCAATATCTTAATTGTCCTCTCTCTCCTTGTCTGACAGAGTTGGTAGAATTGCCACCACACACAGCATTCAAGGTTATTGATTTTCAACAGCACACACCAGGGCTATTACAAGCGAAAATACTATATGCACTGGATGGATAATCATGTAAAAGGCAAAAAGTGACTAACAGTAGTTTAGTAAGAACATAAAAATAAATATTTTTTAGTAAGCCAAGGGAAGGAGATTAATTTACCTATGATTCATTTAGTTACATGTTTTCTAACTCTGGCCTGTAACATATAAATGTCACTGTTTTTCACAAAGATTAGATAGGATAGTAAGAATGAATCAAAACCTGATACCTTATTTGAACTTATCTCCTCAAATACATCTTTCTAGCTTATCAATGTGTATAACAGGCACATTTATATGGCCCTTATCCCAGATTTAGGGGATAAATCTGTTTTACTTAAAGTATTTAATAAATCCAATTTATTTTACAATATTTAACAACTAATATTTTTGAAAAAAATTCATAAAGAATGTGAGATGGTAAATAATGAGGAACAAACAATGTTTCTGCCACTGTTGGTGTTTTCATAAAAACCTTTTAAATTTTTAGATGACTTATAATTTAATCACTCTGTGATACTGCAAGTATCTGACATGGAATAAATCAAGAAATAAATATAATATAGGCTTCCAACATCAATTTTTTTTTCTTTTTTTCTTTTTTTTTTTTTTTTTTTTGAAATGGAGTTTCACTCTTGTTGCCCAGGCTGAAATGCAATGGTACCATCTTGGCTCACTGCAACCTCTGCCTCCTGAAGAGATGGGGTTTCAGCATGGTGGCCAGGGTGGTCTCAAACTCCCGACCTCAGGTGATCTGCTCACCTCAGCCTCCCAAAGTTCTGGGATTACAGGCATGAGCTACCGTGCCAGCCTCTATTTTTTTTTTCTAATTTTTAATAAATCTACTGACTTACTCGCCTGAGAAGTAATTTAATTACATCTCAGCTCACAGAATCCTATGAAGATGAGTTGATGTAATGGATGCTAATATTCTCTGAAAAATATAAAGCATTGTGAAAGCATGTTTTTTTTTTTCTATACTTGAGACTTGCATTAAAATTAGCAGTCTTTGAAGGAGCCAAAGAAAATAATAAAATATGACATAAGATAGTGAACATACAAGTATTACAAATTAATCATTAAACTCTAAAACAAATCATGGTAAATGTAGTTAATCTACATTTATCTTTAGAGGTCTTACTATTAGTGACACATTTTGATTTTCCAGAATATTAGTTTAGTGATTTATTAAAATCTGGTTTTGGACCTAGACTATTAGAACAAGTGTGCGTATTTATATATATATACACACACACATATATACACATATAATTTTAAACAGTCTCATTCTGTCACCCAGTCACCCAGGGTGGAGTGCAGTGACATGATCTTGGCTCACTGCAGCCTCTGCCTCACAGGTTCAAAAGATTTTCATGCCTCGGCCTCCAGAGAAGCTGGGATTACGGGCGCACATCATCACTCCTGGCTAATTATTTGGTATCTTTAGTAGAGACGGGGTTTCGCCACTTTGGCCCGGCTGGTCTCAAACCCCTGGCCTCAAGTGATTCGCCCACCTTCCAAAGCGGCGGAATTACAGGAGTCACCTACCATGCCAGACCTTGACTATTTTACATTATCATCTTTAAAATAACATTGGTTTGTTGTTGTAGCAAGCGCAAAAGCTGAGTGAGACTGACGAGTTTTCAGGTTTGTTTTGCCAGCTGATGTATATACCAAAGGTCTGAAGTCATGATTATTCTACAGGATTCTTAGGGTGTCACTTGGCTAGCCGGAAACCTCTGCGGCCGGCGGCGTTGCCTCTGCTTGGGTTTTGCTGACATCCCCCGGGCTCCTTCTGCCCATGTGGCCCAGCAGGCTGCGCTCAGTCCTCGAGACCAGGCCGAATCCCACGCCTACCAAAGACAAGCCAGACCCAGAGCGACAAGGGTTTCATGCGCAAGTGACGGAGCCCGGGGCCCTGCCTTGCGCCGTGCACAGCCAGGCACTCCCCACAAGCTGCGGTGAGGCCGGCAGCTCCAGGCGCCGGCACAGGCGCTGGCTCTGAGTGAGGCTGTGGCTGGACTAGAGGTACAACAAGGGGCTTCGGGGCAGGCGCCAGCATATGGACAAGGGGGACATGACGGCACCTGGAAGCTCAGAGATGCCTCCAAGCGGGTGCTACATACAGCATGTCACAGCCCTGGCTCAGGAAACCCCAAGGTCTGGGCTTCTCTCCTCGCCACCATTCGTGGCAAGTGGGGGCGGTACGGGGACTTCAGCCCTGTTTGTGTTATTACAGCTCTTTCAGTCCTACCATTCGGTGGGTCCGGAATTCTTTTTCCGCATCCAGGGAGACTGAGGCATGCAGAAAAGCAGAGGGTGAGCAGGGCGAGAGGAGCTGCACTGAGCTACGGAACAGCTCTCAGGAGAGCCAGGGCGGGTAACTCCTTTCCGCATCCGGGTAGCCCGGATGGGCGCGTCAGTTCGGGTGAGTCCTCGGGTTTTTATGGAAGCAGAAAGGCGGAAGTACGTGGTGATTGGCCCCTAGGCGGTCACGGGTCACGGGCAGCCCCGGAAGAAGCGCTGTAACTTCTCACTCCAGTCAGTGGACGCCATCAGAACTGGCGGTTTAACGCCAGGCTTCAGACTGTCCCTGGCTTGAAGGTAGGGGATTTATTGGGCACCCGTCCCTTTCTACCTAGAAACCTGTCTGCCTCCTGCCATCAACATGCGGTCCGTGGTGCTCAGGTTGTTCATGCCAAGGGGTGCCTGCTGTCCTGTTCGGAGTCGCCCTCTGCCCTCCATCCCTTCCCTCACACTCGTCAGAGTTCAAAGTCCCGAGAGGGTCAAGGCGACGGAGCTGGCATGTCAGCAGGCACACACCAGGCCGGGTCACACACAGCAGCACCTCGGCTCCACCACAGCTTTGCTCTGCACTGGAGTGGGCACTTGGAGTGGGAAGAGGCCGGGGGTGGGAGCAGGCCCTTCTGAGCCTGCAGGGTCCAGGGCTTCCCAGGCCCACGAGACACCAGGGATGCCTGGGTCTGAAGCCACAGCTGGGCAGTTGCAGCTGCACCCAGGAGCCTTGGGCTTACACTCTGCCAACTTGGTAGGGGGCAAGGCTCCCACCTGTTTCCGGCTCCTGCTGGTTACACGGAGCACACAGCCCTGGCCATGCCTCCCCTGCTGCAGCTGGCATTCTGCAGTGGCTTCTCCAGATGGGCCACTGCCGTCATCAATTATTCACAGATGACATAATTATCTATATGTAAAAAACAAAAATATGGAGTTAAACTGATTTCTAAATGAAATGTTACTGAGTTGATTGCATTAAAATTATTATTATTCAAAAAGAGAAGGGGGTAAAAGTCCTGAATAAGTATACGAAATATGATCCAACAACACATTGATATTCTAAAATTGTTAGTAAGCAAGGAAATATAAGACCATTAAGATACAAATTTTTACCAAGCAATTTTGCAGAAAAGAAAATGACAATAGGAAGTAAAGATGAAGTTTTGGAGAAACTAGAACATCATTATACTGTTGAATTGTTTAAATTAGTGAAATTAGCAAATCTTTAGCAAATCGATGTCCCAGAAATTCTGTTTTTTAGTATTCACCCTAGGGAAAGAGGTGCATTTGGAGGCCTTGGCAGTGTTATTTGTCTTAGCCCCCAAAAAAGAAACAAATCAATTGTCCCTCAATGGTAACATATCTAAATAAATTATGACATATAAAGGAATTCTATATTTAAGTAAAAATGAACAAATGACAAGTAAGAACAATAACATGATTGAATCTCAGGAACAAAAAGGCACAAAAAGCATGTGGCAGAGAAACATATGATTGCTTTAATTTGTTAAAGTTAAAAATACTTGAAATGTTTTATTAAAGGTAAAAATAATTTAATATAATAATAAATAAAGTCAAGGATACAGCAAGAAATTCAAGAAAGAAGTTGCCTCTTTAAGGAAAACAGGATGAAGTGGAAGAAAGTTATGCAAAGGGTTTCAATGTAATAGAAATATTTTATTTATGGAAGATGGTTGGTGATGAGTATTCTTATTATTCGCCTACATGTTCAATGGATACAATATATGTGAATGTAAATATTATTTTACATATTGCAATATTTAATAAATGTTGTATATTGTCCAGAAAAAAGACTTATCAAATAGTCATGCGTTATTTATTTTTTACTGAGAACATTTTACTCAGGCTGTCAAAACACTTGTCAGATTGGATCATTTGTACTTGGGCAACAATTTGGATACCTTCTAGTCTTCTTTTCTGACATGTGAATGGAAACTGTCACACTGAACTTTCCTGATAATATAAGAGAAAGCTGCCCTATAATACTTATGGTATTAATATTTGGCATGTTCTTGAAGACAGCATTTATTACATCATTCATTGTACCCTCATCAGGACCAATGAAATAAATTTTTCTTAGCACTTAGTTAAAAAAAAAAGCAATTAAGAATAATTAGCTGATGAATAAATTTCTCATGAATTAATGTTGTAGACCTGGAAACAACTGTGGATAACTGGATAACTGAGTCTAAAGCTTTTCCTTATTTCTTCTTGCTTTATGGTCTCACAGACCCTATGTTGTAGCAAACTTTAAGTCACCAAATAATAATTTATAGAAAGTATTTTGTGTAATATGAAATAGTATCTTTTATTTCACATTATTTTCCAGCATTTACCTTTATTTCCATAACTTTATATATTTTACTTTTGTACTGTATCAAACATATATGTGTATCAGCTTTTATCCATTCTGTTGTGAATGAATCAATTTTTAAGTGACTTTTTAAAATAGATTAAATAATATTTTAAGTAGTGTGCTCCTGCATCAATGATATTGGCAAAGTCACACCAATTCTAATCAGAATGCTGATAAAATTTATATGTTGCTTATACAAATATGTTAAAAAGCTCTCTATAGAAACATATTACATAAACATTTACTTTTCCAACATTCTTAAACTCAGATAGCAAGAAGTAATATTTGAAATAAAATGAATAATTACATAAAGCATGTAAGCATATTTATTATGGAAAATAAGATATAGAGAAATAAAAATACTTAAAGATCTTTAGATAACAACAATTTTTTTATAAAATTTATATCCCTTGATGTTTTTAAAATGGAATTGAGACCTATCTACTAAAATTGGCTCTAAATTTTGACTGAAGTCTTAATTCACATTTTTAAAAGTCAAACAAATTTTTCACAAACATTTTTGAAACTAACTGGATGACTTAAGCCATACAAATGCATCAACATATTTGTGCGGAGAGGCATAGCCAACTTTGTGGTGTTTGGCATCATGCAGATGGTGGCTTTCAGCATGAGCCTTCGCTTTCCTTCAGGAGTGATAAGAGAAGTGTATATATTCCATCTCATTCAGTTCTGAAATAAGCTATCTGAAAAAGATCCCAATATCCCATATTGTGGTACAGAAAGGTAGCACTGAACCTTACATACAGAGATAGACCATCATTACCATTTCATCAGTAATAGGCCATGACAAATTTTTGCCAGATCGCAGAATGAGTGTTTTCATTGGGTCTTAGTGTCAGTGTCCTGTGCATTTTCATAATGTGTTAGAGAAACCACTTTTGTGCAGTGTTTTCAAGTGTGTTCTCTCTCTGTCTCTGTTTCTCTGTCTTTCTCCTGCTTTCCTTTCTTTGCATTTTTCTCTTTCTTTCCTTTCACCTTTTAATGTCTTTTATACTGGTGATTTTAACTGTTGTAATTCACTGTGTTTAAAAGTATCATGTTCTCCTTCATACCACAAGTTGTTTTCAAGCATTTTTTTTTATCCGTTATTGTTTTATTATCTTCAACTGTTGATATAAATTGAGGTTTAACATTAATTCTTTTTTTATTGCATTTTAGGTTTGGGGGTACATGTGAAGGACATGCAAGATTGTTGCATAGGTATGCACATGGCAGTGTGGTTTGCTGCCGTTTTCAAGCATTTTTATGTCTACTATTATCAAGTAATAACTGGTATGTTCTAGTAATCATTTTTAGCTTTGGAAATTTTCATAATTGGTTCTGGTCACATTATTTTAATCTTTATCCATGATTTTGATATCTATATTCCAGATATTATACAAAATAAGTCAATTTTAATTAAACCGTATGGAAATATTAGAATAGATTCAGGACTGATTCTTAGCAGATGGCTTTAAAAGCTTTAGAAATACAGTGCTTCCAATCTGAAATATTTTTTTACCCAGTCTCAAGCTTTACCCAGCTTTGTTTTCATACACTCTTTGTAGTCATTATACCGGTTAAACAATTGAACTGTGTGTGTGTGTGTGTGTGTGTGTGTGTGTGTGTGTGTGTGTGTGTACTCATTCCTTCAGGCTCACGAATAAAATTGAGTTTTTTTAATATAAAGAAGCTTGTATTTTGGGTTTCATTCAATTTTATTTATTTATTTATTCATTCATTCTTTATTGATAATGTTTTATATCTTAGAAATTCTTCTAAGTTTCATGAATATATTTATTGGAAAAAAACTCTTGACTCCATTGAGTTTACATTGGAAGAAAAAAACAATTGCTTTCCGTGTGCCAGGCACTAAGTATTTTACATGCAATAACCCACTGAATTTTCAAATCAACCTTGGGAGTCACATAGTATTATCTCCATTTATTTATCCACTAGCTGTTGCTTGCCTTTTACGTGTCACACACAGTCACTTCTCTTATTTTGGTTACACCACGATGGAAGAGATACATATTAAATAAGACTTACAATAGTAAGTATAGAATGTTTGTGGTATTTAACTTAAACAGGGAATGTTTTCCAGAAGAACTTACTATTGTGGTGAAAACTGAATAAATATTAAGAGCTAAGCAGACAAATTAGAGTTTATTCTGAGCATTTCCAAAGAAGGCGTTAGTGTATGTGAAGTCTCTATTCCTCAGGTATGGACCCCTCCCAACAAAGTATACCATTTCATGCTTTCTTCAAAATAAAGCAGAATAAAGTGCAGGATAGTATTAAGTTTGTTTAATATAGAGTCTTGCTTAGTTAATAAATGATGCAGAGTAGGATAACTTGGAAACAGATTTATTGTTACAAGAAAATATTTGGTTTGGGCACATGCAAACAACCCAAGCATTTGTTTCAGCTGAAAACATTTGTTTCAGCAGAATATTTGGCTTTCATATTTGTATGTGAATTTTCACATTGGTTTCCAATTGTAGTGAAGTTAGCATTTGGTTGGTGGCAGTTAAGATAGCCAAATGCTTCTGCACATGTTCATGGAGTTCTGGGGGCTCTCCAAAGGTTCAGGGTCTCTTATTATGCTTTTACTGGTTTCTGATGGAAGATTTGTCCTGCAGTTGTAAATTAGAATTACCCAGACTTTCATTTAAACAAAAATAAAAATTTAGAAAAGCTCACCAAAACTGAAAAATAGCCTCCAAACCCTTAATACAAATATTTATGCTTTGCTGATTCTCAAACTTTTAAAAGACAGAATACATGTTAAATTATATCTCTATTTATTTACTACTCACAAAAATATATTTTTTTAAACAGTCCATAAACCTAGACCTTAGAGATAAGATCAAGTATGGCAAACTGGAGTTTAACATCTGTTCAGGTTAAAAGTAAGATAGTTACATTTATAATACAGAAAAGTTAAGTTTCAGCTAATTGACAAGAAATCTAGAGTAAAATATTGGGAAGTTATAGAAAGTTTCAGGTTTTCTCTCATATCTGTTCATTCATTTTTCTTTGTATATGAATGGCCAGTGAGCTATAACATCTTCTAGCCATCATGTGGCTAGATGTGGCCATATGATTAAGTTATCTCCAAAAGAATAGAAAAATATAAAACTTCCATCTGATCAACTTTATAAAATTTATTGTCATGGAATTTCTGCCTGTCTTTTCTTCTACCTACAAGCTGAACACAGATGTAAAACTTGTATAGGATAAACAGTGAAGCAAAGAACAATGTGATAGCCCTTAGAATGACAGTATAATGAATTGTTCCATGACAGAGAAGTCACCTCTTTTAGAAAATCTCTTGTATGTTGGGCCTATTTTTACAACAATCTAGCATATACATGAGCTATTATGATAAATATTATACTAACCAGGTTATCAAGTTGCTAATTTTGTAATAATAGAAACAGTCTCCTACATAGATAATAAAGACTATTTTAAGTATAAAACATAATATCTGAATGTATAAAAATATTGCTTATGTCAGTCCCCACTGTTTAGGTAACTAAATCTCAGTACATGTATGTGTGTATCTGTTTGTGTATGCAATTTTATATAGATATATACAAAATTTTACCCCAAATTTCTTACATAATATAAAACTTTTTGTTTTTAGTATAACAAAAATAAAAATAAATTTGCCAAAAGATATCATATTATAATATATGAACATTTTTGTCAGAATATTGAAATAAAATAAGATACATTATAAAATTTAATTAAGGAACATTAAATCAAAATTAATAAAGACATATATTTTATCTTAAATAGAACCTAGAATTTGACATATTATATCCTCAAGGTAAATTATTTTCCACAGCAGGGAGCATAAAGTGAAAATAAAAATGCACTGAAAAACCTGCAATCTTTTCTGTAGTAAATACCACAAATCATAGAGAATGTCAACAAACAAGCAATCTAAGACCACCCAATAATAAATATCCAATATATTATGAACCTAAATAATAAACATTTAAAAATAAGTGAAAAACATATTTTAAAAAAGTTTTCTATCCTATGCTGTATGTTATTTTTATAGATATATGTAAAAGACATAATACTAATTACATGACTCAATACAAAAATATTTAGATAATATCTACTTTAAATAATTAAATAATATACTTGCAATTAAACAGAGATGAAACTCTTACCTGAAAATGCCTATTATGAAAACAAAACAAAACAAAATACAGTCAAACAAAGGCAGTAACATCCTGGTCTCTCTAGCCAATAAAAGAGAAAAAGTGGTAAGCCAATAGAGATCTAATGGGAAATTCAATGTCTAATAGCTGTATTGGCCACATCTGCTCTCTATCCCTAGCCTTACACCTGTGACAATGGGGCTGACTGCTCCATGACAATGATACTAGTAGCAGCAGCATCTAAGTGGGCCAGCTCACATTCTTCCCTGAATCCTCCAGCAGAAGCAAGCCAATATGCCTGTCATTCCCACCCAAACCATGTCCCACATTTGTTAGCAGCAGATGAGCTTCTCCAGTTGCACTGGAGGTGCCAAGAGGCCTGGTATTTTTTCATCTTCTGCCCAAGAATAAAAAGCAATACTCTAGCCCTCCACTGCAGTGGAAGAAATAGGTCTAAGTCAGATACTAATTTGTCCACTATCCAGTGTGTTAAGGATAGTTGACATAGGCACCTCCCACCCCTTGGTGCTACCACAAGAGACATAATGGGAAATCCAAAGACTCTCAGTGAAGTATTCTCCATCTTGCAGGTTCAGCATCTCCTACGTAAGAGATCTGGGTGCTTGGGGAAGCAACTTCCATCTCTGCCATCAGTACCAGGAGGGAATAAAGAAATTAAGCTGAATCAAAACAAAGCAGTTCAGAATAGCATTGTGAGGGCTCAGAAAACTAAATTGTTGCTAGAATTACAATTCACAAAACAAGACCAGTACCTGTAAACTAAACATAAGTGGGACAACTGCCTGTTAAAATTGAAGATTTAAAGAGAGTTAAGAGTCTCCTAATATACAATCTAAAATATCCAGTATGTGGTCAGAAATCACTCATCATACCAAGAACTAGAAAATATCAATACTTGAATGAAAAAAAGAAACCAACAAACTGTTGTGGACATGGACATAAATAATATATTAGAACTGTATGTCAAAGATTTCAAAGTAGTTATCACAAGAAATGCTTCAATAATTAATTACAGGGCTCTTGAAATCAATAAAAAACATGAAAATGTAACTAAAGAAATAGAAGTTGTAAGATGGAATCAAATGAAAACTGTAGAATCAAGAAATGCAATAACAAAAATAAAAACCCATCAAGTGAGTTTTTGTTTTGATTATTGCATTTCTTGGTTCCATAATTTTCATTTGATTCCATCTTATCCCTTCTATTTCTTTAGTGGGCTTAGTAGTAGAGTGGAGATGACAAGAAGATAGAGGCAATAAACTTGAGGTGATCAACAGATCAACAGAATTTACTTAATGTGAAGCACAGACTCCAGACTTAAAAAAAAAAAAAAAAAAAAAAAAAAAAAAAAAAAAAACTGAACACAGTTTCAGGGACATGTGGAATAGAACAAAATACTAAACATTTATATTATTGGAGATCCAGAGGAAAAGGCGAAAGAACATGGGTATAAAAGTATTCAAAAAACAATCGCTGAAAACTCCCCAGATTTGGCAAAATTACATGAATTTACAGATTCAAGAAGCTGGAGTGAATCCCATACAAGATAGATTCAAAGCAATCCTCTCCATGACACGCGATAAGTGAACTTCTACAAATGAATGACAAAAATATCTTAAAGGCAACTAGAGATAATGCTGCATTATCTATAGCAAAAAACTTGTTCAAATAAGAGTGACATACCTGTTTGACCATGAAGGTCTGAAGAAAGGAGCAAGATTTTTTTAAGTGCTGTAAGAAGGAAGAACTGTCAACCACAAATTCAATATCTGGTAAAACTGTCCTTCACGGATGATGGGGAAATTAAGATATTCTCAGGCAAACAAACATTAAGAAATTTTATGCTAGCAATTTACCCTTAAAGAAGGGTTAAAGAATCTCTCCAGTTAGAATGAAAATGATGACAGAAAATCTGGAATTTCATTTAAAAATAGTTATATTATGGAAAATGTATTATTTCTACTCAGGAGTTTTAAAAATCATATTAGATGGCAGAAGCAAAAATTATGTGGTGGTCAGTGTATGCAGATAAATAATTGAGACACATTTTTAGAATGAGGAGGGACAGAGATACTAGTAGAACTACAGATTCCATACTTACTTAAAGTGGTAAAATATTACTGGACATGGTATTGTGCACTTGTAATACCAACTACTCATGAGGCTGAGGTGAGAGAATTACCTGAGCAGCTCGGGAGTTCAAGCCCAGCCTGGGCATAGACAGAGCGTTGTTAAAAAAAAAAAAAAAAAAAAAAAAAAAGAAAAAGAAAAGAAAGAAAGGAAAGGAAAGAAAAAAGTGATAAAATGTCAGTAACTGTTGGTTGTGTTAAGTTATATATGTACACTGTATTGCATAGAATGACCATTAAGATAACTATACAAAGTGATACATTCAAAAACACAATTAAAAAGAAAGAATTCTAGGAAATATTAATGTAATCCAAATGAAGGGAAGAAAACTAAAAGTAAAGAATGAGAAATAGAGAAAATAGAAATAAATGAAATCAGATTTATGCAGTCCCACAACAAAATTACTTAAATGTAAATTATAAAATACACTGATTAAAAAAAAAAGAGATTGACAGAATGTATTAAAAAATCCATGCTTTATATGATGTCTTCAAGAAATTTACTTCAAACACAATGTCATATGCAGGATGAAATGTAAAGAATGGAAAAAGATAAACTATGTTAACATTAAAAATACAAACTGAGTGACTATATCAATATCAGATAAAACAAATTTCAGAGAAAAGAAAATTATCAGTTACACAAGATTATGATATAATGATAAAAGAATTAATCCATTAAAATATTTTTATTGACTGAATTATGTTCACCCAGATTTATACCTTGAAGCCCTAATGCCACTGTGACTGTATTTGGCAATAAGGCCTTTAAATAGGGTGAAGGTTAAATGATGTCAGAAGAGTGACACTATTCAGTATGATTGGCATCTTTAAAAGAAGAAGAGACATCAGGGATGTATATGTACAGAGAATAGGCTGTGAGTACAGAGCAAGAAGGCAGCTTTATCTGTAAGTCAAGAAAGTGTCATTAGCTTCACTGACACTTTCCACAATGTATACATATTAAAACATCCCATTATTTCTCGTAAATACACATAATTTGCTTCAGAGCAAGGAGACCAATAGGCTACCTAGGACAGCAGGAGCAAGAGGAACCAGATAGAAAGTGACAGCAGTAACCAGTAACGCTGGCCAGAGATGATGTCAGTGTGTGCCAGAAAAGTACAGTGGAGGTGGAGAGATGTTTTGAACCTCTGGTAAAGAATTTGAAGAGTGTGTCAGCACAATTTCTTGATAGATCAGATATGGTGTAAAAAAAGGCAATATTATGGAAAACAATAATGCAATCACTTTCAAAACAACTAAACTCTTGTTTAAGAAACACTTTCCCAACCACTGTATTCTCAGTACCTACAATATGTTCAGTGATCTTTAATACATGAATGAACCAGTATATGATGTGATTAATCTAACAAAATAACTACACTGATGTAGAAGCATATCAAATGAAAGCCATCTTATACATTTCATAATGATGCAATCAAGAAAAAGTTGATTACAAAAATTACAACATTTGTTTGCAAGAACTTCAATATCATATACTGTCAGAAACTTTTCAAAAATAATTTATCTGATGGTATAATGTAATGAATGATAGAACCAGGTGACATGAATACATATAGCATGTGTGTGAAGACTAAAATGAGTATCAATGGTAAGTTAAACTTCTTGAGATGTAAATGTCTTCAAAATCTTTATGACTCCATATGCCATACTTAAATAGTTAAAACTCAAGAATAGGGTTTTGTAAATTTGATCAGGATTGTACAAGTAACTCAATATTTTCATGTTTGGTTAAGAAATTTACAAATCTTTGAAGCAATACCATTGGAGGTGTTATTTTTTTCCATATTTTCACTTGGTAAATTACTACATTAATTTGATTATTACAATTTCTTATGAAAAGAAATGCCAGTTTCTTGTTATAGGTAGTATAAAAGTTAATTCTATATGTCAACTTGGATAAGCTATAGTACCTAGATATTTAATCAGATAATAATCTAGGTATTTCTGTAAAAATATTTTGTAGATGTGGTTAATATCTAAAACAAGTTAACTTTAAAAACAATCACCATCAACAATGTGAATGGGCCACATCTAAACAGTTAGTCCTTAAGAGTGAAAACTGAACTTTTCTAGTGAAGTAGAAATTTGACTTCAAGACAAAAGCATTAACTCCAGCCTAAATTTCCAGCCTGTTGGTCTTCCCTACAGATTCTAGACTTCCCAGCCCCCACAATCATAAAAGCTCTTTATTTAAGTCTACATGTATATAGCTACAGCTATAGCCTTAGCTATGTGTCAATACATCTGCTACAGGTAGTAAGGAACAATTTTTTTTTCAAACATTGGTTTTAGTCGGTACTGATTATAATTTAAAAAAAAAGTTAGGGATATTTGCCAGCAGGTTACAATGAGATAGTCATTATAGAGCAGTTATATTTGAACTTCTGATAAAAGTGAGAAAGCCAAAGAAAATTGTTAGCAAAGTCTCGATGAGATCCTGCCAAGCTCAAGCTCCAGAATTAGACACCCTTTGTTCAAATTTTGGCCTTGCCAATTACAAGGGCTCTTGGACAAACTAATGACTTCTAAGAATCTCAGTTTCCCATCTACATTATGACATTATTAATGATTCCTACCACATACAGTGCTGCAAAGATTTAATGATGTATTGATTATAAAGAACACTCAGTATATTAATAGCAATTATTATTTCTCAGTTTTAGAAGTGGAATTACGACAACAGTAGGCACAAAGAGAAATAAAAAGATAGAAATCTGCTTATAAATATTTACTAATATGTGAAAGGGGAAATGCCAGATATTTGAATACAACTATTTCTAACTAATAAATTGAAGACATACTGAGGAAATAAACCTATCTTTCTAAGTTAAACATTTTCTTCAATTGAATAAAACATTTAGACCTAAATTGGCAAGTCAGGTGCAAATTATAAATTGAAGAACCAAATTTGAATTTAAGCAGTACTCTGTAAGAAACTCTGGAGGCAATAAAAGATAATGGGTAGTTAGTTACACTAAAGTATAGGAGACACCTTTTCTTTCAGCTCAACTTTTTTTGTAAGTATGAAGAATCCAATGAGCAATTTTGCCAATAAAATATCCTCAATCTATGGTTTTTCTGTCAAATGGTGGTCACCCTTCTATAGTTTGCTTTTCCTTTTTGGAAGACATTGGGAATGTGGTTGGGGGCAAGTAGAGTATTGGCAGTCAAGTGCTCCACAGTATATTTGGGGACTGTCTGGTCCTATTTGTGAAGTTGAACAAAAACCCTTTTGTATAAAATAGTAAAAGAGAGGGAGCTGAGGATGATTAAATTCCCTGGTATTGGTAAAGCTCTCTAGCAGTGAAACACTAGGGATTTAATAAAACATAAAGCATTGCTTCTGACCATGCTGCTTTTTCCTAGCAAACATCATAGGAAGGTATTGTTGTCACAGTCACTGGGTTGAGATATAATAGAGTAATAGCTGGAGTTGGGCATGCTAATGACTTTCCTAGATTATAGTTATCTCCAAGTAATTGCTGGAAGTACTTGAAAATTGCAATTAAATTTTGCAAAGAATTTTTCTTAAGGTAGTTTGAATGCAAAATAAATGCTTTATTTTGTTTTGCTTTTAAATAAATCCTCAGTTTTTCTGCTCTACAATACACTTCCCGATACAAATGTCTTAAATAGCCTATCAAACATCTTTGTATATTCATTTGAATAATGAAATATAGCAAATTCTTTTTCAATAAGGAGCTTCTTTTCAATGCAAATTTTTTGGTAATAGAGACAGTAATAGAATGATTAGACAAATTAATTTTGAAACATATTTTAGTTGAAGATTTATTTTTTAAAAAACAGTAATGACAACTAGCTGTTTGACATACAAAAATTATATAATCTGATGTAGCTGCACTATTCCATTTAAACACACACACAAACACACACATTTTGGCTGCGCCTTTGCAAAGTGTTTTTAAAAATCTATTCAGATGTGGAGAATAACCTTGAATAATTATTTAAAACACTAGAGATAATTTTAACATGTTCAGGCTCTGGCACCCTTGACAAGCTGCTGCCATTTCTCACCCTGCACAGACTTCCTCCTCACCCCACTTGGTTTCAGTGCCCCATGACAAGATCCTGCCATCACCTTCCTTTGAAGATACCTGCCTTGCTCTTCTGTATCTAGCAGCATTTTATGTGAATTATTCAGAAGAAAGAAAGTGATAAAACCTAATATCTTTAGGGACTCTCTTAGTGTAGCATAGTGGCTATCACTTGAATTCTAGCACAGTCCCAAATCTTCACTCTAGGCAGATGAAGGGCTTTACAGAAAAGCACCAAGCAAAACAAAACACATTCTGAAAAGGCTCTTTTGCTAAACTAATCCTGGACACAAACCACACTGTTTGAAACTTCTTAAAAATTGTAATATAAGGAGCAGAGAATAGTTTCCTTAGCACACCAAACATACATTTTATCCAAAATTAGAAGCACAACAATATTATCTGTGTTTTTATTTTATTTTCTTTTCCTCAGGTGGTCAGAGAAGATTGTAGAAATTAATCTCTTTTGTAAACCAATACATAAATCCAGTTATGTTCTTAATATTGGATAAACTTTCTGAGAAATCCATCTTTAGGTGATTTTGCCATTTTGTAAATTTCACAGTGTGTTTACAAAAACAAACATAGTATAGCTTACTACACATCCAGACTATATGGTATCTTGCTCCCAAGCTACAACCTGTACACCATATTACTGTACTGAATACTTTAGGCAGTTGTAACACAATGGGTTGCATTTGTATATCTAAACATGGAATAGAAACAATAAAATTATGGTATTATAATCTCATGGGACCACCTTCTTATATGTGGTCATTGTTGACCAAACTGTTGTTACACATTATTGTATTTGCATTTGTAAAATAATATGGTTATCTGTCCCACTGTCTTTCAGAAAGTTTCATTTAACAGAATTCCTCTAATTATTTATCTACTAAAGAGTTTGTATAATGCAACTGTTGATGTAACTATGCTATATTACAAATGATCCCAAAGTTACAGTGGCTTTTAAAAACTAGCAATCATTTTTTAATACACAAGATCAAGAGTTAATGTGGATTGTGAACAGCAGGTGTGTTTCCACAACAGTTCCCTGTTTTTCTCAGGGAGAAGTAGGAACATAGGGCAGGCTTTTCTCATGGTGAACAGTGTAAACATAAGTAGATAAGGAAAATACTGCCAACACATTCAGGATTTTTCTAACATCGCTTTTTGCAGTGGGGCAGGGATATATATTCCACTGAACATATACCCTGGTAAAAATGTAGACTGAGGAAAGAATTGTGAAAATATATACTTTATTTCACAGTTTATCTCCAAGTGAGACTCAGCTACTACAATGTTGACAAACTGTTAAATTACTCAAAAAAAAAAAAAAGATTTCTCCTAGATTTTACAATATAGTATAGTCTCTTGATGTGAAGTCTTTTTGATTCTAGAGAAAAATGTTCAATTAAACTTCAGTATGAGAAGTATAATTTGTAATAAAAGCAGTATTCTACCTTAATGATGAACTCTATTTTTAACATCAGTGATATTATTATCTCCTTGTGCTTTCAGACAATAATATCTGGTATGATATTTTCAACTACATTTATATAAATGCACTCAACAAATACTATAGACTAAGTAATGGAAGACTCCTTGAGTTTCAAAAATTTCCTTGAAATGTTTCCAAAAGGTGAAATATTTTATATTCAGATTGGTGGAGATAGTATGCTATAGTTTGGTGACAATGTCATAATTGCCCATTACTTTGAAGAAAGTGGCTCCCTAGCTGTGAAAATCCAGCAATCTGCTAGGAGGAGTCAATCCTTCTGGGAAAAATTAGACTATAGATTTATTGTTAATAAATTTATTATTAACTACCAATGTTTTCTTCTTTTATGGGGAGGAAGATTTCAAGTTAAAAAAATAAAAGTTAAATGTAAACTTTTGGAGAGTGAAGAATAGTGAAGGAAATCGATTTAAGAAAAGTCTTAAGTTGTGTAGGACTAAATCTAAAAACGCTTATTAATGAAGGTCAAAATTAAATATTTGGAAGACAGACTACATGGAAATATTTTAAAAAGAGGCTACATTATTATTATTATATAAAGCATCTACTCCTCTAGACTTCAAATTCTATAAAGTTTCTATGTGTATGTAAGCTAGTATTTTATTACTAGCTTACATATTTTATAGCATCAAGTTAAAGAAATAAATGCTCATTTTAGAAAATTCTAATTTCATAAAGATTGTATGTGCAGCTTAGAGAGTTAAAAAACAGCAGAAATCAACTAAAGAAAGTCATTCTAAATCTAAATTATTTCTTACAACAGGGTCCAGCAAGAATGAAAGCTGACAGATATTTTAAACAAAGGGATTTTAAAGAAAAGAGTATCTATGGGATGAGGACAGCATAAAGGGAACAAAAGCATAAGGTAGGCAAATAGAGGCTAGAAATTAGTAGCAAGCCTTTGTGGCTGTTAGGATTGAAGAATCAAAGAGATAAAACAGTGCTGCAGGAGCCCAGTGACTGTCAGAGCAATGTAGAAGTGATCAGCTGGTAAGATGTGATTCTTAAGGGTTACAAGTACTGCAGCAAACACACTGCTGAAAGACAAGGAAGGCAGAGAGAAAAAACAAAAGCCTTAAAATCTGTCTCATATCTCAATCTCCTGCTGGTGATTTTCATTAGTTACATCCAACTGGAAGCCAGCTAGTGGGGAAGCCATGACATTGCAGTGCACAGGGATAGAACTCCCAGGGAAGGAAGCAAGAAAGAGAAGGACAAAGATTGGATTTGGGGGCGGGCAGTATTTAACATACACCTTCCTCTACAAGAGTGATTACCTGAGTATAGAGAGGATAACAATAATATGAGCATGAGGCCAGTGGTGACAATACAGTGAGCATAGAGCCACACAAACGAAATTGGTGATGACCAGTAGAAAGAATAAAGTGTAAAGCAATGAAAGAGCACGTATTTACTCCCTAGGGGGAAAAAAAAAAGTGTGTCTTCCTGGGTCACTACCAAACGAAGAATGGAGAGTAAATTGTGGTAGTTCGACTGAGGGGACTCATATACAAAGAGTAAATCTGCCATTAAGAGATTGAAACTTGAAGAAATATAACACAATTATCTTAAAAGATATAAGTCCACACATGCTATAGTGTAACCTACTAATGTTTTTAGATTCTCATTGTGTTTCATATAAAAAAACACTCTCTTAATGACTTTTAAATCCTACCTAATATCTCTTGCATTACTACAGACTGTGCTTTTATCATGAACTTTTCCCCTAGCAGTTATAAAGATTAGCAAGTATATTTTATATATGGATGCCAAGTATACATTTTCTTTGCTCTAGTTTAAATAAATAGTATTGTGGAATTTTATATAATAATTTATATACTGCAGACTTTATTTTCATATTTATAGCAGAGCATGTAGTTATGAATCATTTTTCAACTTGTTTAGGAATTTGAGATTGAAGCTTCCTTTTTTTATTTTTGGGAATTTTGAAGCAATGGAGAAAAAATGTATGTGAACTTAGAACATTCTGAATTATTCTTTATCCTGAAGTTGTATTTATCAACACACATTCCTTTTCAGATGTAAAAATATTTTTGTTAAATTAATGAAGATAAAATATATCATGCTACTTTCATCTCCTCTTGAAGTATTCCAAATTGATAAGAGGCAGTAGAAAGATTTTTTTTCAAAAATTAAGTTTAAGAAATTGTAGCTTGAAATCTTTTAAACTTATATTATCTAGTGAGGAAAAGCGAACGATGGGCTACAGGCCAAGTCCTGTCTACTGTGTATTTAATAAATAAAGTTTTATTGAAATTCAACAAATTTGCTATGTTTATATTAACCATGAAATACTTCACAGTAAAAGAGCAGAGTTATGTTGTTTCAAAAGAGACCTTATGACCCACAAATTCTAAAATATTTACTAGATGGTACAAAAAAAAATGTGTCTACCTATCCTATGTAATTATGTTCTTCAATGATATTAAGGAATTAAGAGGTTTGTCTGGTGTATTTCTGATGTAGCAATAATGACATATAATTATAAATAGGAACTTGGTTACAATCCTTTTGTCAATAGATGGAATTTAGTACACAAAAACCTTTCAAAGAAATAAAATCATTCTTATAAGTATATATTAAAATAGCACAAAATAAACATTCCATGAATAAATTTGTTAAACTAAGTTCAATCAATTGCACAATAAGGAGCTTCCCAATAAATATATTTTAGCATGAATGGTATTTTACATTAATTAATGTAGCTAAAAATCTAGCTCCATATAAACTTTTTCATGTTAGGTTCATATTTTGGGGAAATAATGTACATTTTAGCATCTACTTCATAAAGATAATTCTATAATTTTATAATTTAATATTAATAAATTTAAACATCTCCATAAAACTAGAAATCCAATGACTACTGAGTTTTCATAAATACCATGTTGAAAGTGAGACTATTTAAGGCAAAGACTGAACACCAAAGCCATATTGCAAGTATCTTTTTCTAGGAAAAATTTTAGAATTGATTGAAGGAACTAAAGCAAATAAAATACATAAGCAAAATTTGGAAAATAAAAATGAGCCTAGTATTTAGCAGAGATTGTGAAGAACCTTTGAAAGCTGGCAAGGAGAAAAGATGGAATCAATGAAGAAAGCTGAAAGACAAAACGTATGCAGGAAAGGCTACTTGAGAAGGTGGGAGCAACACTAAGAGTAAGTGATCCATCTGTGGAGGTGGTGATCATAGAGGCAGGAGTTTCCTAAAGAGTAACTGTCAAGGTTCCACAGCAAACCTTGATGGTTACCCCTTGTCAAGAGCCTGAACAGGAACCTTCCTTCATCTGTGAACTTCCTCCACCCAAGCTAAAGAACAGCAACAGTGATGTTTTCCTCCATACTCTTAGTGACAACCAGATAATTCCAGGTGGATCAAGAAGTACCATACTTCTCATGTGAATAATAATGGTTAGGAAAACACTCCATCCAGCAAGATTGATGTCCTTCAGTTCTCTAGTTCTATTTATACAAACAATAGTGTTAGCTTCTGAAGCAAGTCCTGTCCAATTCAATATTTACATACAAATTGTACAAGCTGACTTAGTAATACATCTAATAAATAAATACAAATCTTATACACACACATACACTTGGACATATATCATACATGACATATATCTATATATCTGTATCTGTATCGATCAATCTATCTATTCATCATCAGATATTGAGGATTACCTACAACACAAAAGAGAAAGGCATAATAATGAATTAGCATAAATAACTTTCAATAAAGGTAACAGAGATAACTGAGCAAATAGACCAGGAACACAGAGCCAAAACATTTAATATCTTCAAAGAAATTCACTGAGGAATATAATACATATAAGAAAGGCTAAAAGTTGTTATGGATGTTTAACTTGAATCATTTGAATTAAAAACAAAACTAAATGTAAATGGTAGACATAGCTGAAGTTAATATTTGTGATATATCTTGTTCTTTTAAAAACAGCAATAAATAAGGGTTAATTGAAGTGGAATACACTTCTAATGTCTCTCTCATCTTTTAAAATTAATTCCAGAGAATGACTAGAGAGAATAAATGATAAACACTATTCAAAGAATTCACACAAAGTTCCCAAAAATAGAGATAAAGTAAAAAGAACAGTCACATTAAAAGAGTCCAGTGAGGACCCATCTATTGAGTAAGATAAATTAATAGTAATAAAAATAAAAAAATAATAACATTGGTAACTGTCCAAAAACATGGTAAGGGCTTAATAGAAAGGAAAGAAAACTCTTAAGATTGTCTACTAATTAATGAGGATCAGAAATATCTCAGATTTCTTACTACCATGACACAAAGATGGGAACAATGGGGACTCAAAAATATGGGGCTGGGGGAAGGGCTGAAAAACTACCTATTGGGTACAATCCTCATTACCTGGGTGACAGGATTATATGTACCTCAAATCTCATCATAATGCAATTTTCTCATGTAACAAAGCTGCGCATGTACCCATTGAATCTGAACTAAAGGTTTAAATTGTTTAAAAAATGTAATTAATAAAAAATAAACTGTTACTACTACTGTTTACCATAAAATGCAATCATATTTTAACATATTTTTAGAAAATAAATATTACACTTAGGATTCTATAGTTATTGTTAGGAGTATAATGACAAAATAAACATACTTTTAAACAAAGTGAAAGAAACTAGACATGTTACTTCCTCAAATCTTCTCTGAGAGAATTATTAAAGTATTTTTCCAATTAACTAAGCAAGTAATACAAAAGAAAATGGTAAGCTAATCATTTGTATATAAAGAAAACAGGCTTAATTGGCTCACAGTTCTTTAGGCTGTACAGGCATGACACCAGTATCTGCTTCTGGTGAAGGCCTTCGGAAGCTTACAATCATGGCAGGAGGAGGGAGATCTGATATAACCCTATGGCAAGAGTGGAAAAAAAGAGAAAAAGTGGGGAGTTGCCACTCTCTTTCAAAACAACCAGCTCTACTGTGAAGTACTAGAGAACTCACTTATTACCAAGATGAGGACACTAAGCTATTCATGAGGGATCCACCCCTATGACACACTTCCTGTTAGGACCACAACAACATTGGAGTTCACATTACAACTTGGTTTTGAAAGGAACACACATCCAAGTCATATAAGAATTATCTATTATCTCTTGAAAGCTTTTAATATAGGTCAATAGCAGATGCTCTTAAGATATATTGGGGCAGAGCCGTGAACCAGATAAAGCACACACAGTAGTGCATAGACACAAAATCTCACCACATTCCTGACCCCATTATCTTACAAAAGAAGTCTCTAAGCTATTGAAAGAGTGTAAAACACCCTCTCAAATAAGGAGCCCAGATATTATGTACTACCTTGGATGACAGAAAATAAACAAGCTGTCTGCTACTGAGAAACAACTGGAAAAATCCACTTGGGCTGAAGATACTAAATTGATAAAGGTGGTTTGACTACCAATCTAAGAGAATATTTATACTCCCTTCCAACTTGATTTTCCATAGACATGATAAAGTGGCTTCCATGAGAAGGAAGAATAAGATGCTAAGGAACCACTATCCCTGAGGCCAAGGCATACAAAACCTGTCTAGGACAAAAGAATAACCAGCAGAACTGAGAACTACCCTGTCCTCCAAATTATACTTGCACCCAGTAAAATCCAGAATAATCTAAAACTGGGGGAAGGGCAAGAGTGTCCATAAAGAACATCTAGTGTTGCAGGCATCTAAGTCTAACAGAAGAAGAGGATAGAACACTATGAATGACTTAGTTGCATCCCACTATTGAAGAAATTTGAAACTTGTGTGCTGTTGTAATTACAGCAATAACAAAAGTTAAATTCTACTCAATAATTGACTCAATTGAACCCTCCAGACCAAAAGCCTGAAAAAAGATGAGGCATAAATGTTATTTATTCCAGTTTCTTATGTCCTTTGGCCTATAATGCCTATTATTCCACCAAAAATTATCAAAAAATCAAGAATAAAAAAGTCAGAATTCATAGTTAATAGAACTAGACCTAAAGAAGTACCATATAAAAAGTTTTTAAAATTATGACAAGAGCATGATAGAGAATGTTGATAGATGAAAAATTAAAAAAAAAGTCACATGGAAATTCTACAAAAACATATCAAATAAAATATTTGTTTGATGGTTTTAGCAACAGAATGTATACAGTGGAAATAAAAATTGTAGTCCAAGAGAAATTATCCAAACTAAAATACAAAAAATAATTTTTAAAAATTTAGAATATGGTATCCTGTGGGACATTACCTAATGGTCTAACATATGTAAAATTGTTGAAGTCTTGGTAAGAGAATTTAGAAGGCATAGGGAAGAAGATAAATTTGATGAGAAAATGGTATAAACACACACACATCTCAGACAGGCACAGTTAATTGTTGAAACTAACAATAAAGAGAAGATATTGAAGACTTCCAGAAGGTTAATATATATATATGTGTGTGTGTGTGTGTGTGTATGTGTATACAGTATATATACAATATATTGTGTATATATATGTGTATATATATAGTATAACCTTCCAGAAGGTTAATATATATATATATATATATATATATATATATATATACACACACACACACACATATGTGTGTGTGTGTGTATCTGCAGAAGAACAAAATTTAGAATTAGAGTTGGCTTTTGTTAAAAATCAAGACAAATCAGAGGACAACTGAGTGACATTAAAATCCTTTAAAAGTAACAACTAATGAACATGGTGAAACCCCGTCTCTACCTGGTGGGACAAGACTCAGTCTCAAAAATATATATAATAAAATGAAGTCTCAAAAATGTATGTAATAAAATGAAATGAAATAAATAACAACTAGTAATTTTATATCTAATGAATGTATATTTCAATAATGAAGCCAAATAAAAGATATTTCAGATGAACATATTCCAGAGAATGCATCTGACACAGAACTGCCATGTAAGAAATGATAAAGGAAGGAGTAATATCAATAGATAAAACAATAAATAAAGCAAAAAAATAGCTAAAATTGTAGATAAAAAATGGTTTTCTTATTTTACATTCTTTAAAGAATAACTGCCTAATGAAAATAATGATAATATATTTGAGGAATCATGTTATTTATAGAATAATGTATGACAACAGTAGCACAAAGTATGGAAAGTGGCAAATAGAAAATTTCTTACACTGTACATGAAGTGGTAAAAGAATATATGAAGACAGTAACATAAATTAAAGAATTATATTGTAAACTTTAGAACACTCAAAAAGGAATATTAACTAAGTTAAACAAGATAAACAAGACCATATATTTTATATTAATTTTGTAAATAAATATTACCCAAAAAGCGAAAACAAAGGGAAAAACAAACAAAAAAACATTGGTTTAAGTCAAACAGCTAGCAATATGACAGATTCAAATCAAACCATATAAATGAACTGATCATCACAGTTATAATTATCAGATTGAATAAAAAAGCAAGAAATCCGTGAGTCAAATATGAAATCAAAGGGACAAAATAAAATATTTTAAAAAGAATGAAAATCAAAGTACAGTATGTTAAAAATATTGTGATCTGATAAAGTAGTGTTTATGGGGAAATTTGTAGCATTAAATACTTATACTAGGAAAGTGGAAAAGTTCCAAAATAACCATATAGGTTTCTGTCTTTAAAAAATTAGGGCATATAGAGTAAAATAAACCAAAGTGAATAGAGTTATGGAAATAATGTAGAAATAGAAATAAAAATGAATGAAATTGAAAACAGAAAACAACCTGAAAATCAAGAAAATTAAAGCTATTTCTTTGAAAATATCAATACAATCAATAAAACTCTGGCAAAACTAATAAGAAAAAAAAAAAAGAGAGTAAATAAATTACCAGTGTTTGGAACAAAAGTCATTACTGAGTTCACAGTCATTAAAATAATAATAAGGGAATAATACAAACAAGTAAATGTAAGTTAGTTCAGTAACACAAATACAATTCTACATATAGATAAACGTTACAAACTACTAAAACTCAACATGAAATATATAACCTGAATAAATTGAATTCATAGTTAAACTTTCAAAAAGGAATCTACTTGCATGTTTATACAATTCTTCAAAATGTTTAAAGAAGAAATAATATCAATTCTATAAAATTTCTTCAAAAAATAAAAAAAGAAAATACTTCTCAACTTTTAAAAATAAATTTTATTGTGCAAATTTAAATTATATATTATATTATGAGAGACATATTAGGAGAAAACTGCTTACTATAGCAATGCTAATTAACATATACATCCTCTCACATATTTACCTTTTTTTTTTTTTTTTTTTTGGTGTGTGTGTGGCAAAAGCAGCTACAATCTGCTCATTGAGTAAAAATGTTGAATACAAAAAGCATACTTAATTTTAATCCTCATGTTGTATAGTTCATCTCACATATTTTCTACTTTCTATCATTTTACCAACATTTCCCCATTTTTTTTCACCCTACCCAACTCAGGCCCTAGTAACTCTGTTTTATTTTCTCTCTCAGTATATTTGACTTTTAAATAAAGATTTCATATAAGTGTAATAATATAATATTTTTCTTTTTGTGTTGGATTATTTCACTTAGCATAAGGTGCTGCTCTAGGTTCATTCATGTTGTGGCAAATAACAGGATCTCCTCCAGTTTTAAGTCTGAATAATATCCCATTGTTTATCCATTCATCCATTGATTGATCTTAAAACTTAGGTTGCCTCCAGATCTTGGCTATTATGAATAATCCTGCAATGAACAGGGGAGTGCAGATATCTTTACTTGTTGGTGATTTCATTTTCTTTGGTTCTATCTGTCTACAGAAGAGTGATTGCTGGGTCATGCAATGGTTGTATTTTTATTTTCTCTAGAAATCTCCACCCTGTTTTCTGTAATGGCTTCACCAATCTACAGTCAATAAAATATAGTACAATAAAGGAAACTACAGGCTTAACATTCTTCATGAACACAGATGCAAATTTCCAACAAAATATTAGCAAATTTAATTCAGTAATACATGAAAAGAGAAATGCATCATAAATATGGTTCATCCCAGCAATGCTTGGCTGTTTTAACATGCAAAAATAAAACAGTATAACTGAATATATTAGTAACATAAAGAAAACATTAGATAATTATATCAACTGAGGCAAAAAAATTATATTTTGAACATGTTACATTCAATCATAGTAAAGACAAAAAACTGAGGCTAGCATCATACTGAGTGGTGAAAACGAAATTCTTACCATTTTAAATTGGAAACAAGGTAAGGATATATATTCTGAGCACAGTTATTCAATATCTTACTGTGAATCTTAGCCAATGCATTAAAGCAAACTACTGAATTTTTTTTTGAAAGTAGAAATTAAAAAGGAAGAAATAATTGTTGCTGTTTGTAAAATGGCTTAATCTTCTACATAGAAAATCCCAAAGATTTTAAAATCATCACGTAAAACTCATAAATGGATTTGCCAAAGATAAATAATAAAAAATAAGGATCAGCATATAAATAACAGTAATATTTATATATACTATCAGTAGATATTTGGAACCAAAATTTAAAAAAATGTATATACCACCTTAATAAATAAAATAGGAAAATATATAATAGAACATTCGCAGGATGTATATGTGGAAAACTAAAATACCATGGAGCTAAAATTCAAAGAAGATTCAATTAACTAGAGACATAGTGTTTAGGGATTGAAAACTCAATTAAGATTCTAATTTCCCTTATCTTTATATTTAGTGCAATTGCAATGAAAACACAGTAGGGTAATTATAGTTAACAACAATTTATTGTATATTTCAAAATAGCTGGAAGAGAGGATTTGAAATGTTCCCAAAACAAAAAGAAATGATACATGTTTAGGTGATATATATCTTATATACCCCTATTTGATCATTGCACATTATATACCTGTATCAAAATATCACATGTATCCCATAAATATTATTATAATGTGTTAATGAAAAATTTATCAATATAATTTTTAACCTTGGAGAAAACACCCAGAAAGCATTTCTGTAGAATATTGGCAGAATGATTTTATAAATATACATAGAAACAAAAAGAACTTAGACTAATAAAAATTTTTGAAAAAGAATTTAAAGTACTCACCCAATCTGATTATAAGGCTTACTATATGGTTTTAGCAGTCAGTACACTGTGGTTTTGTTGTAATAATGTAACTCTAAATTAACTTTCATCCAGGCTGGAACTCAAGAGGGCTGCACTCTTGCTGGGGCATGTTGGTCGTCATTGCCTCCGAACCCACTTTAGTCCCCAGCTCTGTATCAGAAATGCTTTTCTGATGGTTGCTTTGGGAACCATGGCCAAAGAAGAGATGGAGCAGTTCTGAAATAAGAACACAGGTTCAAACTATTCTTTATCTCCCACATTATTATCTACAGTTGGTATCTTCCCATAGCGATGTCCATCTGTCACTGTAGCACTGATATTGCTTTAAGTGCAAAGGTCTCTTTTTTTTTTTTTGACATGTAGGCCCTGTTGCTCCCTGGGAACTTTGAGTCTTATTTGGAACTCATGAAATTGACTCTCATCTTCCTTCTCATGTATTATACTGAGAATGGGATTTGACACTTGATGTGGGACCTAGGAAAAGGGTTGAAGATTCCCCAGATATACCAGTTTGGAGTGGTTGTCTTGGTTCTTAACTTTGTTGTCCTCTGTAGGCTGGCAGCCATGTGAAGAGTGGAAGTTCCCAGAATCATCTTCCTACACATGATTAGATTCACCTGTCACCCTGTTTGATACTCTTTATCTGCAGCCTGGGCAAAGTTCTTCTCATTAGTTTAGATCCTTTTGTGCTTTCAAATACCCTTGGAGCTCAGTAGCAGTAGAGTAACTTGTAGATCATAGCAGTGGAAAAGAGAACCTTTCTTGCCCATAGCTTGCCTACTCTGGGCCCAGAAGCACTTATTTTCTCTTTATACTGGGCTTTGATTTGTGCTGAGGATCAACTTTTGGCTCCTTCTTCCTGAGGCAGTGGAAACAATGCCAGCTGTATGGCCTCTGCCCTGGGGGCTAGGGATGAAATTGTTAGTGCCACTGCTTGTGGGTTGCTGGCATAAAGGACAATTACGTTCACTGGTAGAGCCGAGGCCTTTAACACCTACACAGTATTATTGAAAGAAGAGAGATGGGGGGTGGAACAGAATTAGTCTATCTCAGCTAGAGGGAGTTATAGATTGGAGCAGCTGCTTTGGGGAGAAAATATATAGCTTTTGACACAGAAGAAAATCCAGAAAATTATCATTGAATACATTATAGGTTATTTATTTTTCTTGCCTATTTTCAGTAAAACAAACCTCTTAATTTCATGTTTTCTAATTCAAATCCATGTATCATCTTTTTCTGAAACTTAATTAAAATACTCATTTAATAAAAGAATATACCTCTAGATTATAAAAATGTGTAAAGTCTATAAAAAGATTTGAAGAAATATGGTCAATTGCTCTAATAGAGGAGCAAAGGCAATTCAGTTTGTTTAACAAATGATATAAAAACAGTTTTATTTCCTCAATATGCACAAAAGGGAACCTTGATCTATACCTCATACTACATACAGATTAATTTAATTGTCTGTAAATTATACTTTCAATAAACCAGACTAAAAGAGTTAGGAAGAGTATGATACACTTCATTTTTTAAAAAATAACACATTCTATACACATAGAGTACAAATGTGTAAATGCACATGGAGTAGTTAAGTAATATACTTAGCAAGCATATAATTCTAAGCATATTGTTATTGGAGATGATGGTAAAATGGCCTCTGGGTTTTCCATAAATATTTAACAAAATTAATTTAGTGCCAACATTTATCTATGGCTTTACAAATATATTAACACTTTTAATTTTCAAAGAAACCATAAACAGTAGCTATAATAATTATCTCTGTATTAAAAGAATATTAAGGCACAGAGATGAAAAGTAACATTGATGAAGTCACATTTATTGTACATGGTAGATAGGTGATTTAAACCAAACTGTCTTGCTCTAGGTAACCGTCCTTTAACTGTTAAGTCATCTTGCATCTCTGCTCTGCCTCACTTCTACTCTGAGTTGTACAAAACTGCAATTATAAATGACCTATGGAACACAAAAATCTGATAAGTGAGAGGAAAAAAGACAAGTCACAGTGTTTCAGAGTCTCTATATGGACTTGTAACATAAGTTACCAAAGACAAACCATAATAAAAACACATGGATGAGAATCAAACACAAGCTCTCCCAATCTCTACTGTTGAGCCATTTTGAGCAAACAAAATTTACTGCCTCAGAGCATCCTGACATAACTTTTAGTTTCACTTCAAGAGCCTCAGGTTTCTTTCAAAACTTTTTAATTAAAATCAGTGATTATTATATTTTCAATAACTGAGTAAAGCTTTACTTGAAAGAGCATACATTCCTATTTGAGGATTGTAGAAGGTCAACAAGTTGCAGGTCTCTGCATATCACCAGCATAGTACAGGTCAATTAACCATTAAGAAACATGTGTCCATAACTTAGTAGATATAGTATATAGAAAAGCTAGATAAGCCTCTCTAAAAATCCACAGTCTTGAATTTTGGATAGGCAAAATATTTCCTCTAAGTATCTATAATATTAGGAGGAAAAGAGAAACATTTTGATGTCTGTGAATGTCCTCCAGCCAAAGACCGGTAGGAAGATACCTGTATTCAACATTGGTTTATTAAATCACACAATAATAGATCCCTCCCACTATCGCCCTAGGGAGTGAGGGTGTTAGAAAGATCTTAGAGGCTTTGACTTTGTGTTAGGTGACTTAGCAGTAAGGTCAAGGAAAAGAGACTTTGGTATGGGTTAGATCTTGTCAGGAAGAAGCAATAAGTACCGTATATAAGTAGAAATCTTAAATTGTTTTCTGGAGAAAAGGAAGAATGGAACTCAGCTGAAGATTCAATGCTCAAGAAGCAGTAGTCACTCACAATAGCTAGGATAGAGAGTTTTTTGGCATTTTTGTAGCTGAGGCAATGGCCTAGATTTTGTGCTCAAATATGATTACAAAGTAGTGTTGTTTATATGTTTATCAGTCACAGCCATGGAGTGGCCTTTGTCTAATGTGGGTATTCTGTGATATGGTTTATATTCAAGAAGAGTATACCACTGCGTAGCTACAAGTGCCAGGAGAGAGCCAGAAGAAATAATTCTAAATGTGTCTAATGCTTCCAGACCAGCTCCTAGTACTCAGGAGCTTCTTTCCTCTTTCTCAAGAAAACTGAAATAGTAAGAATGGTGAACCTACTATGTAAGAACTATGCCCTTTTTACTAATTATCAACAATAAATTTAATTTGATAAGCAATGGGTGTAATAATGATTTACAATTTTATATTCACTAAAGTAGCACAAAAGTCAGTTACATAGGGTGACAAAGTAATATTTGTGTTTGAATTCATTTTAAAGTTTTCTTTCCCCTCTGTTAATCTCTTCTGATATTCATTGTTGCTTATGGACATAGGATGGTTTCTTAACCTGGGATCATTTTATTATTATTATTTATAATTTACCAAGATTTGTTACTTTAATTGCTCAAAGTTCAGTTTTAGTAACACATCTCTAACACCGACATTTTACAGATATTTGAAATCTCTTATTGCATTTTTTAAAATGCTTGCACATTTTTTTTAACTTTTTCTAGGTATAACCTCATATATCTCTACTGTGAACGCATTCTCAATTATGTGGGTCAAACAAAACTTGCTCCAGTATTGCATTTTTTTCTTTTCTTTCTTTCACAATGTTAATAGAAGTCATTTAATCCTATTCTCAGTTAGTGCAAAGAATTACCCCTTGGTCAGATCTCTAGTATAAAATTATGTACTGCTTATATGGACAGAAACGTGAACATCTTTATTACCCATGTCTTGAATTAAGCATCTCCCTAGAGTTCAGTATCTCTGAAGTATTTGAAACACTCATTTAGATCCCTACTCCAATCTTTTAGCCAAATAAGAAATTGCATAATAAATTTTGCAACAGTAAATATAAAAAATTAAAGTTATGTGCAAAACTTTATATATATATATCTATGTATATATAAAGTTATTATAAATGTTAGGATTTACTCATATATACAGTACACATATATATATATACATATATATATGTATATACGTGTATATATACATATATATACACATATATACATATATATACGTGTATATATATATACGTATATATATATGGTTTACTTTGTGTAAGTTTTTACTTTGTGTAAATTGCTTGGTCTTATTGCTTACATAGCCTTTAAAGAATGTATTGAGTTATATATAAAGTTATACATATACATATATATATGTATATATATACATATATATACGTATATGTATATACGTATATATATGTATATATATGTGTATGTGTATATATATATATATATATATATATATATATATATATATATATGGTTTACTTTGTGTAAGTTTTTACTTTGTGTGAGTTGCTTGGTCTTATTGCTTACATAGCCTTTAAGGAATGTATTGAGTTTCCATCATTATAGACTGTCATCATAGCTTACATGGATAAAAAATCAAATCATATCTATAAACTGAATCATCTCTAGAGGAAGGAACTGTCAATTTTATCATTAGAAAATGAGGGCTGATTGGCATATGTCAAAATGCAAACATATTCAACTGAGAATAAGCCATCACTTAAAGTAGGCAATTTTGGTGATGGGGTGTGTGTGTGTGTGTGTGTGTGTGTGTGTGTGTGTGTGTGTGCATGTGTAGAAAAAGAGAGAATGGATCTGGCACAGTGCTAATCTTATTGATCTCAAGGGAAAATGACATTTAAAAAGTAAATCTGGCCGGGCGCGGTGGCTCAAGCCTGTAATCCCAGCACTTTGGGAGGCTGAGGCGGGTGGATCACGAGGTCAAGAGATCGAGACCATCCTGGTCAACATGGTGAAACCCCATCTCTACTAAAAATACAAAACATTAGCTGGGCATGGTGGCGCGTGCCTGTAATCCCAGCTACTCAGGAGGCTGAGGCAGGAGAATTGCCTGAACCCAGGAGGTGGAGGCTGTGGTGAGCCGAGATCGCGCCATTGCACCCCAGCCTGGGTAACAAGAGCGAAACTCCATCTCAAAAAATAAAAAATAAAAAATAAAGTAAATCCATGCACAACTTATATTCATTTTTCCCCAATTTGTTGTTATGGAAAATAAGTTGAAAAAAATCACATATTCCTGTTCATTCCTTTATAGAATCTTTGGTCAAAGAGTAAATGTTGAGATCTTTGATATTTTAAGGGATTTTTTTCTATAATATTTCATTAAATCTTTGATATTCTTTTGATTCTTGATGCTATTTATGTCTTTGTTTTTTAATATCAATTATATTTTCATTAAATTATAAAACTTTATTAATACAAAATACATCTAGCCATATAGACTGTTCACATGTTGCAGAAAAGAAAAGTAATATTTTGGGGTCAATGTTTCCCCTGGAACCCCACTAGGTAACAGAATTGGTACAATGGTCATGTATTACTCACATGATTATACAACTATGCTATATTAAAATTTTAACCAGAAATGTATACTTTTAAAGCTTTTTTTTTGAGAGAAAATGATATAAGAAAGAGCATATACTTTAAACACATTTTAGTAAAACATATCACTATTGGAACAATCTGGCATTTAAAATAATCTCTTTGAGATAAATTCTGACATGATGCTCATATTTTGTGTTAGTATAATAATTTAAAATGCTTAATAAGACAATTTTTCTTTCATCCCTCTTTGTTGAAATGATATAAGGTTCAAAATCGCAAACAGAATAAATAATTTTATTTACTGATGCTAGGAATGGAAACATGGGCAAATAGTCTGAGAGCATTAATGTGAATGTATATAATTTTATTCATTAAGGTAATTGTATTAGTCTGTTCATGCTGCTAATAAAGACCTACCCAAGACTGGGTAATTTATAAAGGAAAGAGATTTCATTTACTCACAGTTCCACATGGCTGGGGAGGTCTCGCAATCATGATGGAAGGGAAAATAGGAGCAAAGTCATAATCTTGCATGCAGCAGGCAAGAGAGAGAGCTTGTGCAGGGGAACTTCTCTTTATAAAACCATTAGATCTCATGACACTTAATCACTATCATGAGAGCAGCATGAGAAAGACCTGCCCCATGATTCAATTATGTCCCAGCAGTCCCTTCCACAACATGTGGGAATCATAGCCAGTGATATGGTTTGACTGTGTCCCCCCCACTTCTCATCTTGAATTGTAGCTCCTACATTATCAAAGCCAAATCCTATCATTCCACCTTCCCAAATCTCATGTCCTCACACTTCAAAGTTAATCATGCCTTCCCAACAGTCTCATAGAGTCTTAACTCATTTCAGCATTAACTCAGAAGTTCACAGTCCAGTCTCGTCTGAGAGACAGCAAGTCTCTTCCACCTATAAATATGTTAAATCAAAAGCAAATTTGTTATTTCCTAGACACAATGGGAATACAGGCAGTGGGTAAATACATCCATTCCAAATGGGAGAAATTACCCAAAATGAAGGTGCTACAGGTCCCATACAGTCTGAAATCTAGTGGAACAGTCAAATCTTAAAGCTCCAAAATGATATTTTTTTTATTTCGTATCTCACATCCAGGTCATCCTGATGCAGGTGTTGGGTTCCAATGGCCTTGAATAGCTTTGCCCATGTGGTTTTACAGGTATAACATGTGATCCTGGCTGCTTTCACAGGCTGTTGTTGAGTGTCTGTGGCTTTTCCAGGGACACAGTACAAGCCATTGGTAGATCGTTGTGGGGTCTGGAGCATGGTGGTCCTCTTCTCACAGCAACTCTAGGCAGCACTCCAGTGGGGACTCTGTGTGCAGGTTCCAACCTCACATTTCTCTTTTGCACTGCCCTAGCAGAGGTTCTCTATGAGGGCTCTGCCAGTGCAGCAAATTTCTGCTTGGGTATCCAGGTATTTCCACACATCCGCTGAAATCTAGGTGGAGGTTCTCAAACCCCAATTATTTACTTTTGTGCATTTGCAGGCTCAACACTATGTGGATACATTCAAGGCATGGGGTTTGCACTCTCTAACATCACATCCCAAGCTGTATCGTGGACCCTTTTAGCCACAGCTGGAGGGGCTGGGATTCAAGGCAGCAAGATCGTAGGATGGATACAGCAAGTGGTCCCTAGACCTGGCCCATTAAACCATTTTTTTCCTCATAGGCCTTTGTACCTGTGTGTTGGAAGTGCCTGCCACAAAGATCTCTGATGGGACCTGGAGACAATTTTCCCCGTGTTTGACAGTTAACATTTAGCTCTTTGCTACTTATGCAAATTTTTGCAGCCTACTTGAACTTATTCTCAAAAAGTGGGTTTTTCCTTCCCATTGCATTATCAGCCTGCAAATTTTCTGAACTTTTATGCTCTGCTTCCCTTTTAAACATAAGTTTCAATTCCAAATTAAGACTTTGTGAATACATAAAGCTGAATGCTTTAACAGCACACAAATCACCTCTTAAAGCTTTGTTACTTAGAAATTTCTTCTGCCAGATAATCAAAATTATCTCTATCAAGTTCAAAGTTCCACATATCTCCTAGGGCAGAGGCAAAATGTCACTAGACACTTTGCTATAACATAGCAAGAGTCACTTTTATTCCAGTTTCCAACAGGGTCCTCATTTCCATTTGAGGTGAGCAGCACTTGGTCAAAGCCATAAACAAGACTATAGGAAGTCTCATGCTTTCCTTTATCTTTCTGTCTTCTTCTGAGCCCTACAAACTCTTCCAATGTCGCCTGTTACTTAGTTCCAAAGTCACTTTCACATTTTTGGGAATCTTTAAAGCAGTACCGCAATTCTGGTACCAATTACTGTATTACTCTGTCCTCATGCTACTAATAAAAATATACATGAGACTGGGTAATTTACAAAGAATAGAAGTTTTATTGATTCACAGTTCCACATGACTGGGGAGGCCTTACAATCATGGTGAAAGGCAAAGAAAGTAAAAAGTCATGTCTTGCATGGCAGCAGACAAGAAAGAGAGCTTGTGCAGGGGATCTACCCTTTATAAGACCATCAGATCTTGTGAGACTTATTCACTATCATGAGAACAGTACAGGAAGGACCTGCCTTATGATTCAATCACCTCTCACCAGGTCCCTTTAGTATATGTGGGAATTGTGAGAGCTACAGTTCAAGATGAGATTTGAGTGGGACACAGCCAAACCATGTAAGTAATGATCAGACTAGTTATAATCTAATACTTTAATATTTATCTGCTTTTACTTATGTATAATATATGTTTTTATCATCATTATTCTAAGCAAGCCACTGTGCATACAATAGTATAATATTTCTTGTAAAGTACTTAATACTGGATATATAAAATTAATACTTCTTCTTGAGCCGAAATTGATAAATTTCTAGTATCTTTTCAGTAATTTGATTTAATGGGTTAATTTTAATTGTTTCATTACAGTATTTTATTTTTACCTAATTTAGTTAATTTTAGTCATAAAAAAATGCTGCAGCATTTTGTTATATGCAACCAATAATTTAGTTGTTTCACTAGATCAGTGTGCCCTTCTTTCTCAGGTGGGTACTTGTGGTCTCTAAGTGTGAAATAAACTGTCCATCTGTTGTCCTAATCCATCTGTTATTTTGGTTTTAGCCATTATAATTGTTGAAAACTTTCATACAAATACGTATGTTATTGTTTTATCTTTAAGATTCTCAATGATTCAATTCCCATGCTATTTTATATATATTTAATCTAAAATTCTTTTTAATGATAATATAATATTCAAGCCAGTTTACATTCAAGTAAATGTTATCTCAAAAAGCATGATCACATTTATAACTCTGTTACTTCCCTTCAGTACATGGCATGCTGCAAAAGTATTTGCCCCCTTAGATATACTCACATTTGAATAACGTTTACAATACCAATTATTTGTTTTTTTATAAACCTTTTCTTTCTAATGTATTCTGTCGTCATAGACTTATGCTTCTATGTAGAATTACTAACACACAGATTAAGTCATTAAAAGATGAATCAGTCATTTCTAAAGACAAAATAAAATGTGACATTTAAATTTTTTTATAAAGCAGCAGGTCAAATGCAGTCCAAGGAAAAGATTCAAAGAAAAATAGTGTCCAACTTTGCTTAAGATATCAATCTAATAAATAAACTGAATGATTTCTCATTAAATCTAAGCCATTTTACATATTCTTTTGCATATCAAAATGATAGTAGTTTGGTTAATAGTTTTGCATTTGAAAGTTCTTTTCTACCTTACATATTATTTTTATTATTAATTAAATAATTTCTAAATTATTTACATATATACAAATTTTATATAAAATCACCATTGTTTCTCTGAAGCATTTTGTCTCTTCGTGCATCACATTGCATTTTCTCCTGTCCGCCTTATAATTATCTTGGTTTCGTTTATTCTGCCTAAGCTTTCCCTAGTTCCGCACAATGAAATTAGTCAATTTCATCAACTGTAAACTTAATACAATTATTGTGCTCATCAGGATCTCTGGTTTTAGAACACTTTTTACTTATTTATTTATTTATTTATTTATTTATTTATTTATTTATTGAGACAGCATTTTGCTCTTGTTGCCCAAGCTAGAGTGCAGTGGCATGATCTTGTCTCACTGCAATCTCTGCCTCCTAGTTCAAGCGATTCTCCTGTCTCAGCCTCCTAAGTAGGTGGGATTACAGGTGCTCAACAGCCACACCTCACTATTTTTTTGTATTTTTAGTAGAAATGAGTTTCACCATATTAGCCAGTCTGGTCTCGAACTCCTGACCTCAGGTGATCTGCCTGCCTCAGCCTCCCAAAGTCCTGAGATTACAGGTGTGAGCTACTGCACCTGGCCTAGAACAATTTTAAGAAGTCTCAACACATCATATGTATTAGTACCGAGATAGCTTCCTTATCAATTAGATATGTTAGGCAATGGTAAACATATAAATACTACATTTTATTTAAATTTATACTCATTCTAAATTTCATAAGTAGAGGCGCATTTATTGTGAATGAAATAAATTTTAAATTTTAGGGTCTCAAATTAGCACTATTCCTTTCTAAAGCCTTTTGTGATGAACAAAAATATACTTGTTGCTTTAGTAAATTACCTTTCTGTTTTTTTTTAAGAGCTCCCAAATCATAAATGTTTTACGTACCAAAAATCTAGATCTGACCCTGCTGAGAAAGTATAGTTGATGATTAATTCTCCATATTATTTCAAACATGTAGCTACTGATGCTTACATTCTAACATGGTCCAATCTGATAATCTACATTTACACTCTTGAATACAAGCCTTGACATTTTAGATCTTAGATCTGGAGATCTGTTTTGGGCCCAACTACAAATAAAGTGATTTTTTTTTGTATTTACTAATTCAATCCATGATTCTAGCATGATTCTCAAACAGTACAGGCAGGCTAATTATGTATTAAATATGAATTAATAATAACAAATAAAAAAGATCTAGCATTGAAACAACACAAATAGACAATAATAAAGAATTTAGTAGTAGATAAGATAAATTAGGTCAAAAAAACTACAAAAATATATCTATGTATTTTAAGTTTATATTGGAAGTAATTAAAGAATGAAAACTGAAGGAACAATTGAAAATTAAATCTGCAAATTATTTTAGACATCCCTATTAATATCTAAAAGGTGAAGAAGATTTTTAGGTTTTTATTTCAATTTGAAATGTAACATCGTTTTTATGCTACTAATTGAAGTCAGGGTCTACTACAATCATTTACTTCAAAAAAAATTAAAGCTTTTATTTATTTTTTTATGTATAAATATCTAAAAACAAAATGCTTGGAGATAAAGGACTTGTAAAGAATCATAAAGAAAAGACCAATATTCATTCTAAAAGAAATGCAGTAAAATCAGGTCTGATTGCAGGTTGTCAGCCTGAACTGCTAGGTCTCATTAAGATTTCTCTGAAGGGATACAGCCTGCTACTGCCAGGTTTATTCTCTCTAGGGAAGCCTAAAAGACAAGTGACAGAAAATCAGATCAACCTATCAAAATGTCAGAGGTATCTGATTCTGCTACTCTCATGCTGAGCACATAGTAGGCACTCAATAGGCTTTTGAATGATGGATTGTCCCAGGTACATTAAGCATTTAAAGTGCAAGGTTTGAATTAAGGATGAATAGGGACTTCTGTTATAAAAATCTCCTGAAGATGTTAACTCTTTTTTTCAATCCAATGCTGTGCATATCTCACCTTTATATTTCAAATCAAGTCCCTTATTTTGTGATTCTAAGGGACATGTACTTTCAGCCTCTGCAAATGTTGATCAACTCTAAAGAAAGTTGTTCAATTCTTTAAATATATTCGAACACTGGCACATTTTTTTTTCTGTTATTTCAAATCACTTTCAAGATTTATTTATGAAATTCAGTTTCCTTCTCCATGAATTTCAAAGTATTTCTACTGTGTGGGTGTGTGTAAGTGGGTGTTTATGAGAGATTGGGAAAGCAAGAAATTGAGAACAAAATACTTTTTAATGACTGCTTTTTGACATTTATGATATCATATATTTCAATTTATATGCATATGACGTTTTCACTAATAGTTAAAAATAAATGGTAGGAACTTTTATAAAGTTTCCTAAGATTAATTTTATTATTATTGTCATATACAGATTAAGAAAATGATCTACAGAGGGGTGAATCTTGTCAATTTTAAAGTTTCATAAATCATGTTTGTTACTGGTTTTGGTTTGTTAGTGTTTCTGCACGACTGGATGAAACAACAACCAATAGTAAATGAAAACAAATTTAGAACTTTTAAATTTGTATAGTTTCTTTTATTAGAATCATGTGTTTTATTTCTTCATCCTATTTAAAATAAAACAGGGAACTTCTATGTTTTGCAATATAGCAGACTAGATGCTCTGAAGTATTGTCTAGAGTGTACAATTGCATGTGGAATAAATAGCTAAAATTTTTTTTGAATTTCTGCTCATATTAAAATAGAAGTAAATCATAAAGCCTGGCAAGTGAATATGTGAAGGGCTAGCTTTCCTTAGGGAAGGTGCATTGAACCCAACATCAGGCATGAGGAAAGACAGACAGAAGGAAGACCTCTCTTTCCCACTCCTGCCAAAAGTCAAATAAGATTCACAAGAAACTGCAAAAGGCTGAGACCCTTATTGTCAATACCACCAATGTAATTCTATTAATATCAATTTTTTTTCTGAAAAAGGTTGATTGATTCAACTGTTCTTATCAGTTGCCTTATGCAATTGATAAGAATTTAAATTGCTACAACCACTTTGGTAAAAGTTTGTAATTATATATTAAATGGAAAATTTTCACAGTCTTCTTATTGAGTCATTTCTCTGAATGTGAGAAGAGCATTCACAACTCTTTGTATTTAACTATTTTGTTTATACTCTCTTAAAATTATTGCATATATATACCATGAAACACAAAAATAAATGTTTTAGTTATATTTTATGTAATAGCAAATACCTGGAAATAAAAATATATAACAATCATAGAATTAACTAATAATCTGGTATTTATATACAGTAAATGTCTTTCAGCAGCAAAAAATAAAGAAAATATAGCTAAATGTAACAGCATGGTTAAAACTCAAAAACATATTGAGTGAATGGAGAAAGTCACAAAAGAACATATTCATTATGATCACATTCATTTTTTAAAAAGTGGTTCAAATATTCAAATGAAATATGTTATTTTAGCAAATAAGAGGTATGTGCACAACTCAGGAGAGATGTATCTTCTAGGGGAAGAAGTAATGGGATATTTTAATGAGCAGCACAGTGGGCTTCTAAGGTAGTTGCTGACACTCTATTTTTGTGGAAGTTATGGATACTTATTTAACCATTTTTCATTAAGTCATACATATTAATTTTTACATTTGTGCATATAGCATTTATCACAGTGAAAATGTTAAAAAGTCAGATAACAAAGATGAGAAGTAAATACATAGAAAGAAAAGTAGGATAAAGAATATAAAAAGTCTTGAGTAGGAGTCTCACTAAATATTTTGTATGTTGTTAGTAGGTATGTTATTAAATGAGGAAGGGAATAAATAAGTGCTAAAAACAGACAAATAAGATGTTAAGACAAAGAAATAAACCTGGATAAGTAAAGTGAATTAGAAAATATTATGTATGGAAACAGCTGTTATTTTAAAATAGTAGATTCAATGTATGTCTTTGGATCTACTCTTTCTTGAAATTGTGTTAAAATGACATTAGGCATAAGTCTGCAGAGACAAAAAGAAATAGGAAATGAAAAGAAGTCTCAACATTTTGTATGCTAAATCCTAGGCCCCTTTTTCCTTCTCTCTGTTTCTCGATAGATAGATAGATAGATAGATAGATAGATAGATAGATAGATAGATGGAAATGTGTAAAATATAGATTGGTCTATTGATAGAAATACATTAAAAACTAAATATAAAAACTTTGAAGATAAGACCTAAGAAAATTAGAGAAAGAATAAAAGGCACAAAAATAAATAAGAAAAGAGAAAAAATAGGATCAATCTGGGTAGTCAATTAGTTATTCTTTGGAATAGTAGGGGCTGCAAAATAAAGAATGTATTTCCTTATAAAGGAAATTGGTCAGTAACTTTTATCAGAATAGGAATATGTGAATGTCCAAACTCAAAAAAAAAAAATTACTGTTTTCTTAGAGCAAGAAAGTTTGAAAATCCCCCAACAATATATATCATTATGAAATTTTTAAACTCTAGGAATAAAAAATTACATTCTTATTAGCCTCCAGAAAGAATACTAAAAGATTACTTCTAAAACACCAAGAAGGACAATGTCTTTGCATTTTCAAGAATATAAGGAAGGGTGAACACAGTTTGAAATGCCTTGAAAATTCTTAGAAAAAAATAACTTTCTGTCTAAAATTATATGAGCAGGTAAATTAGTGTTCTAGTAGAAAGTGGACTAATGATGTTTTCTGACACACAAAATCTCAAAGATCTGTCCCATATTATCCTTTTCTTTAAGATGGAGAATGAAGGTGTTCAAGAAAAGGGAGGAGGGTAAGTAAGGAGAGATAAAAATAGTACTCTGAATAATGAGAAATGGCAATCCTAAGATTACAACTAGCTTGGAAAAAAAAAAAGTCCTGATAGGCACTAATATTATGGCTTCTGGAGTGGGAATATAATTTTATGCTTCCAGAGAGTTGGAAGACAAGTTGTTGTTAAATATAAAGTAAAATGGGCAAGCAAGCCAAAAAGAGGAAATAAAGCCACAGTGCAAACATGTCTCAGACTGAACAATATTCACAATCATTAATAACTGAAAAATTGAAAAAATGCTACCTATTAATTTAGATGAATAGATTGTCAAATATGAATGATATATTGGTTTCTGAGAAGTGGAAAGAAAAATAGATTTTTCTATTTCATTTTAGAAGGCCTATATAGCTTAAAAACCAAATACTAGATTACCAGTGTACAGAAGAATTGCATAGGGCATAATAAAATCAAGACATGGAAGAACATGCCAGGAGTAGTAGCTCATGCCAGTAATCCCAGCATTTTGGGAGGCCAAAGCAGGAAGATCATCTGAGATCAGGAATTTGAGATTAGCTTGGCTAACATGGCGAAATCCCATCTCTACTAAAATTTTAAAAATTAGCCTGGTGTGATGGAACGCGCCTGTAATCCCAGCTACTCAGGAAAATCTCTTTGACCCAGGAAAGAGGGGTGTTGCAGTGAGCCGAGATCGCGCCACTGCACACCAGCCTGGGAGACAGAGCGAGACCCCATCTAAAGAAAAGGAAAAAAGAAAAGAAACATACATACATATCATTGTTGAGAAAAATTGTATAAATTATTGTTTCTGTAAATCAAAATTTGAGATTTGGGACCCAGTGAAGCATATTTTTCATTATAAGTCTATTTTTCATTATAAGTCTCATATGACTATTTGTTTTTATAAAGGCTTATATGTAAAATTAAGATTTAAAAGTATTAAAAAATAAAATGATAAGACCATGTTAAAAAAATAAATAAATATAAAGTTAGTTGACAGGTGATGAATACTTACATGGCCATGACCAGGAAATAGACCTTTGTCTTTAACATAGACTCTTTGTCCTTAACATTCCTTCTGATTTTTCTTTTTCCTTCTTTCTGAATCCCTTCAGTATCCTTTCCTGTGCTGTAATTTTGGTTTTCTAAATTTCTCTTCATCTCTTTAATCATCTTTTCCTGTTTTCCCCCTTTTTTCTTAATATCAAATGCTTTTATTTTAAAATTATGAAAACTTGGAACACACTTTGTACCTGTTTCTCCCTCACAATATTTTCACACTTAACATGTGCCTTTGTCATTTAGATTGGGTCTGTGATTCTAGATGGATTCAAGGTGAGTATAAAGGAAGCAAAAATCATTAAAATTACTTTAGGATCATTTTCATATTACATATACCTTTTACCTTCCCATTGAAAAAATAATCCTTAGAGTCCTATAATTTGTTAAGTACTGCATATTGATCTAATTTTGTTTTAGAAAGTATCTTAACGTGGTCTTTTTAGGTTTCATCCCTGTTTAAAATTAAACATACGCAAATTGTCAAATGGTCTCAGTAACACGATTCTGAATTCTGTGGATAACAGGTACTGATATGTTCTCATCAATGACCCAATAATGCAATCCATAGATTTATTTTCACAATTGCAACACATAATTTACATCTTAACTAAACTTTGAATACTTTAGTTTACAGAAAGCCATTTCAGTAGCTATATTTTTGTATACCTGACATAGCTAATTTATCTTACATACTTTAAATATAATATTTTATGAACTAAAATACCTCATAATTTTAATATATGAAATAAAATTCTAATTCACGATATAAATAAAATAAAATTAAGAATTACACCACATCATAAGTACAGTACTTTTAGTTTTCAATATAAAGTACAATTTGGAAGAAACAACACAATCTGTTATTCACTATTTTTGAAAATGTCATGAGTTTTCAAAACGCCTGTTCTGCAAATAAGGATTGTTGTGTGAAATGTTCTTATTTTCATTGATCACTACCAAATTCTTATACATATATTTTGACCCTTCTTTCCATAAAGCTCTTCTTAATTCCCCAGGTGGATTTAGTTTCTCCCCATTCTTTACAATATAGCAGATTTTAAAGTGTCTAGAGATCAAAATTGTGATAATTATTTACAAGCCTGAAAACTACACCAGTGTAAAAGACTCTTAAGGATAGCGACTTCATTTTGTATTTATATTTCTTATAATGGTAATCAGAACCCCCATATACATGTGACTCAAGTTCAGTAATCACCAATATCTATAAAAATATATAAAACTTCAGTATGTAACTCTAAAACCAAGACCTTTTATTTTTTAACACTGCCTCAATACCATTTTTACTCTTAATAAAAAATAAGGAATTACTATAATTTCTAAATACCAGATAACAATTAAATTAGCATTCAAATGCCCAGAATTATTCTCTCTCTCCCACTCTCTCTCTCTCTCTCTTTTTCTCATGTTTTGACTGAATAAGGATCCAAACAAGCTCTATATATTACATTTGGTTAACATGTATCTTAAGTCTCTTATATCTACAATACCCAAACACTTTTATTTTCTTTGTCTTGCAGTTGATTAAGAAGCTGAGCTATTTGTTCCATAGAATTTTCTGCTGTCTAAATGTATTTGATTGCATGTTTAACATATCCCTCTATCAATTTTATACTTCTTATAAATTTCTTGTATTAATCAAACCAAGTAAATAATATATTGTTTGTCTAACTGTAAATGTAAGACTAAATAAAATCCTAGTTATCAATAAGTGAAGGGAAAGAATAGGATAAATGGAAAAATGATGAAAGTACAATTTCTATAATGGAATCTTCCATTTGTCATTGGAAACATGCAGAAGTTTGAAACAATATTAAACAAAATTATACCAAAATATAAAATTAAAATATCTAATATTCAAAAGCCAAATGAAGCAAATAGTCTCTATTTTCACCTAACTATACTGAGATAAATTCTTTCAAGGGATTTCAAAATGCAGTAATTTGTGCTTACACATTGGCAAATATCCTGGGAACAAAGATTTTTAGACTGATTTTTATCATTTATTTTTAGTAATTATTTTGAAATTCTTCAAAATAAATGAATGTACACATAAGGGACTGGTGCACTTGAGCCAACTTCATACCACTTGTGAAACCGAGTCACTGAATTTTCAGTAACTTTGTAAGCCTAATGTTAAGTGCAGTTATTATTAAAAAATTAAATTATAAAACCTCACAATTAAACATGTTGTGTTTTACAGTAAAGTTAATAAATAATCAACAATTTATCACTTCTTAATTACTTTACTATATTTTATGACATGACCTTGGGATTATTTGGATTTATTGTACTTGTATGGTGAACATATTAGACACTCCTGCATGACAGTGCATCTTTCTGTACTCTGCCTTCAGTGATGCCGTGTTAGTAGCTTGAAATCAATCATAGAGAGAGTATTTACTCCATGGAAATAAGCAAATGCTACAAACCAGGATTGTTTTTATTTCTCCAGAGAGTTTACTTTTCAATACTTAGCATTTAACAGCATACCACTACATGTATAGGCACATGTCTATGAGGATAAATCAAACAAGTAAATAAGCTAATGTCATTAGAAACCAATATTTTTCAGCATTATAAAATGTAGATAAATGAAACAAAATCAAATAATACAAAGCACTATAATTCTAAAGTGTAATTGGACATATTAGTATGAATCTATGATGTGTTCCTCGCTAATTAAAAGAGGCTTATATTCCTAGCCATATTCATCAAAAAATCTAGAAACAATGAAGAATACAATGATAAGGAGAAAACTTAGTGCCCAGGTTGTCATCAATAAACACATTGTATTAATAATAATCTAAGCTCCTTGAGGAAAATTCCAGGTCTGAAGTAAAATAGGTGCAAGAGGTGCTTGGAACATATTGTACAAGACATCATGAAAGCGATAAAACTACTAGACTTATATTAAATAAAACAAATAAAATATTGAATGATATCTCTGGTCAAAGATAGGACAATATGAGCATCAAAAATGATTAATGCAATGCAATGAAACATACCAAACATGCTAATATTACTGCAAACATAAGCAAAATAAAAACATTTTACTTTTATTGCATTTTTGAGAACCAATTATTCTAAATAATTAATAAACATCAGAACATGTATAGGGTTTATTTCTTACTTTGTGAAATATGCTTCATAATACTTAGAATAATAGAATGATTTGCAGATAATGAATGAGAAATACTTAATAGAATTAGAATAGAATTATTTTGCAACTCCTAAATAATTAAAGCAGATAGATAATCATCATGAATGGCTGCTAAACCATTTAGGTAAAAAACTGACAGTGAATTTTATGTGGATGAATTGGACAGATAACACCTGGCCACACTGATCAAAATTAATTTCACAAAAAGATATATAATGTGTCCCCTGATAGAGATCTATGAGAAGTACAGAGCATCTCTGTCATTCTTGTCAGAATTATATGCAGAGTATTAAAGGTGTGTAAATGAATGTGAGAATGAATAAACAGAACTGTAAAAGTATTAGGTGACTATCTCCCTTTCAAACTGTTAACTATGTAATAATGAAGTGAAATTACACTCTGCACTTGCAAAGGAACAGCAGGACACTGCAATGTTAAAAAAAATTAAATTAATTTCTTTAAGAAGGTTAAAATTTTCCCTCAATGACTGTCATGGAAGTGGCAAAAGTGTTTAAAGTTTGTGTATCCTATTGCAACATTTTGAGAATCATCTTCTAGTTAAGTAACTCTCAGAAATGAGGTTCATTAATTAATTATAAATTATATTTTTAAAATATTTTGCAAAGAAAGTGCATAATTGTTAGTGTTTAACTTGCTATGTTATAATCTTATTAGATTATGTTTTGACTTGAAACATAAAATATACTTTTATAGAAGTGAAACGTGTTCCATCTATAAAGAAGCCAGGGCTTAAGATAGAAGTAGTTATAAATAAAAAACTATTATTTTCTGAGTCAGGAAAGTAAGGGTAATAGGTTAGTAATATATTTATTGTATATATGTAAAGACACACTCTCTCTCTGACTCCTTTATTCCTTTGTGAATACATGTGTATACATAGGCATCTATCAGGTCTGTTTCTCTCTCTCTCTTTATGTATCTCTCTCTCTCTTTCTCTGCATTTATCTATCTTTGGATAAGAGATGAAACAATATTTGCTTTAAATTTTATTGAATTCTATAATTATGTATTTTTAAATTTGTAGTTATTTGTTGCACATGAACACTAAAATTTCATTTCCATGTTGTGATATGTGCATATTAGAACACACATGCATGCACACACACTCACCCACACACGCACACACACACACACACACACACACACACACACACACTAAATAATTTGGTCAATACAGTTCTTTAGATAGTAATTGACAGTTCAAACTATGAAAAACTTTTGGAATTGGCTGAGTTTCCTACATATGGTTGAAAATAGTTGACTAGTAGAATTAAGTTGCAGCCAACTTGAGACAGTTCTTTTCCATACTTTAAAAAGATGGAAGGGATAAACTTCTTGGATGAAAAGAATTAATGACATCATTATCAGTCAATGCAAAGATATCCTCAAGCATCACTGACATGGTAAATTATTAAATAAAAAAAATATAGCACCTGCCATAGCAAAGCTAATGGTGCAGATCCTTAAAAAGGAGAAGCAGCCTTAGGTGGTGGTATTTATACAGTCTGCACCTAGAGTGTTCAGTTTTTCCTTTAGAATGCATTGATTAGCTAAAAATGCCTTGATTGAAGGAAGGGAGCCTTTAACCTTGATAATGAATAGGTCTCAAGTTGCTGCTCTAATGTCGTAAGTCCTCGGTTTATCTTTGTTTCTAAGTGTGACTCTAAATCAAGATTAAAAAGCAACTCAACATAAGGGAAAATAAAAAGGAGGTCATTTAATCACCCTGTTAGCTTCAAATGATTATTGATTCTTGGAGGTGATGTCTAATTCTGCCAGAAAATCCATTTCAGTAATGATTACTACCTCAGTTTTATCTATAATCCTGGAGGTTATTAAAAGTGAAGGTCTCAAGGGAAGTATACAACTTAGGCCATTGATATCATATTTCATATTTTTATAAGAACAGTTTTCTGTTCTTCCCTTTACCTGCAGTGGAATCAGGGTAGTCATTTAGAAATACGTGCTTCACCACAAGTCTAATTATCATATACATTCCTTTGGGAAACAGAAACACATTGAAATAGCTGATAGAAAAATATCAAACAGAGTAGTTCATGTTGAACTTCTTTTGGTTTCTCATTACCACATGTACATAGCAGTCAGTATCATGCCTAGAAATCTGACATTAATATATTGCCTTTTGTTCATTCAAATTTTTCAGTCATATCTGAAATGCTGTTAGAATCTGAGAGATTTTCAAAACCACAGTAAAAATAGACAAATACAGGCAATATATTTGCCTCTAACAAAGATAACTAGAGCTAAGATATTCCTTTGTATAGGATTTGTTAAGCATGATGTGTCACCAAATCAGGCATTTTCTTCTTTAGGCTATATCTATATTTGTAGTTGTTCAATAAGATCAGTTAGAATAAGAGAAGTATAAAGCGTAATCTTAAAATGGTGTATCACAGATTGAATTTATTATTTAATCTTCTACTGAATGGTAACCAGAACAGACCTAAGAAGTAACTGGGATCTTGTAGAATGGGAATGGAGGAAAGAAGAGCTACTTGTGAGTAAAATTGTTACACATTCATAGAAACTGCACATTGAACGAACATAAGGTAAATGGAGGAATCTAAGTTGGCAACAATATTTGTTAAACAGGAAATAATGTCTCAAAAATAAATTATAGGATAATTTGGAGGAAACATTATGAGTTCAGTTTTGAAGAAAAATAAATACGAGTTCAAAGTTTTTACTTATGAGGCCATATTTTTAAAGTGGGTATAGGATAGAATTAGAAATTTGTATCTAAAGTTATATGTCATCATGACACTGAAAGGGATACTGAAGAAAAAGGTAATACAATAAGGAGCGAAGTGGGAGTATGGAAGTTATTTAAGCTCCTTTTGAGCTTTGTCCTTAAATGACAAAACATCAACTTTTTATGTCAGAGCTTTATTTCATTAAATATAATACATATGAGGCTATGATAGGGTTTGGCTCTGTCCCCACCCAGATTGTATCTTGAACTGTAATTCTCATAATCCCCCTGGAAGGGATCTAGTGGGAGTTAATTGAATCCTGGGGGTAGCTATTTCCATTCTGTTATCATGATAGTGAGCGAGTTCTCAAAAGCGCTGGTTTTATAAGTAGTTCCCCCCTCCTCACCCCGCCTCATTCTGGGCTTCTCCTTCCTGCTGCCATTTGAAGAAGGATCTTTTGCTTTTTCTTCCTCCATAATTGTAAGTTTCCTGAAGCTTCTCCAGGCATGCTGAATTGTGAGTCAACTAAAACTCTTTTTTAAATAAATTACTTCATCTAGGGTATGTATTAGCACAATGAGAACAAACTAATACAGTAAATTGGTACTGGTAGAGTGGGGTGCTGCTGTGAAGATACCCCAAAATGTGGAGGCAACTTTGGAACTGGGTAAACAGGCAGAGGATGGAAGAGTTTGGAGTGCTCAAAGATATGAAAATGTGGGAAAGTTTGAAACTTTCTAGAGATTTGCTGAATAGCTTGGACCAAAATGCTGATAGTGACATGAACAGTGAGGTCCAGGTTGAGGTGATCTCAGATGGAGATGAGGAAATTATTGGGAACTGGAGTAAAGGATACTCAGGCTATGCAAATAGACTGGTGACATTTTGCCCTGCCCTAGAGATCGATGGAACTTTGAACTTGAGAGAGATGGTTTAGAGTATCTGGTGGAAAAATTTCTAAGCAAGAGAGCATTCAAGAGGTAACAGAGCAAAATGTTGACAAATTTGCAGCCTCAGAATGTGGTAGAAAAGAAAGACCCATTTTCTGAGGAGAAGTTCAAGTCGGCTATAAAAATTTGCATAAGTAACAAGGAGCCAAATGTTAATAGCCAAGACAATGGGGTAAATGTCCCCAGGGCCTGTCAGGAACCTTTCTGGCAGCCTCTCTCATCACAGGCCCAGAGGGTTAAGAGAAAAAATAGTTTCTTGGCCTAGGTACAGGGCCCTCTTTCTGTGTGAAGCCTTGGGACTTAGCCCTGAGTCCCAGCCACTTTAGCTACAGCTAAAAGGGGCCAAGATATAGCTCCAGCTGTGGTTTCAGAGGGTACAAGCCACAAACCTTGGCAACTTCCACATGGTGTTGGTCCTGCAGGTGTACAGAAGGTAAGAATTGAGGTTTGGGAACCTCAACCTAGATTTCAGAGGATGGATGGAAATATCTGGATGTCTAGTCAGAGGTGTGCTGCACGGGCACAGCTTGCACCGTGAACCTGGAAAAGCCACAGATACTCAAAGCTAGCCTATGAAAGCAGCCAGGATGGGGGGCTGTATGCTGCAAAGTCACAGAAGCAGAGCTGCCCAAGACTGAGAGCTCACCTGTTGCATCAGCATGACCTGGATGTGAGGCATGGAGTCAAAGGAGATCATTTTGGAACTTGAAGGTCTAATGATTGTCCTATTAGATTTCAGACTTGCTTGGGATGTGTAGCTCCTTTGTTTTGGCCAATTTATCCCATTTGGAATGGGTGAATTTACTCAATGCCTATATTCCCATTGAATCTGGGGACTAACTTGCTTTTGATTTTATAGGCTCATAGGAGGAAGGGACTTGCCTTTTCTGAGATGAGACTTTGGACTTGTACTTTTGAGTTAATGCTGCAATGAGCTAAGACTTCGGGGGACTGTTAGAAGGGCATGATTGTGTTTTGAGATGTAAATATATGATATTTGGGAGAAGTCAGAGGCAGAATGATATGGTTTGGCTGTGTCCCCACTCAGTTCATCTTGAACTTTTCCTCCCCACATGTCATGGGAGGGACCAGTGGGAGGTAATTGAATCATGGGGTTGGTTACCCTCATGCTGTTCCTGTGGTAGTGAGTGAGTTCTCATGAGATCTGATGGTTTTATAAGGGGTTTCCCTCCTCATTTGGCACTCATTTCTCTCACATACTGCCATTTAAGACATGCCTGTTTTACTTTCTTATTTGATTGTAAGTTTCCTGAAGCTTCCCTAGCCATGTGGAACTGTGAGCCAATTAAACCACTCTTTTTTATAAATTACCCAGTCTCAGGTATGATTTCATAGCAGCCTGGGAATGGACTAATACAGGCTATTCAGTTATAATTATAGAAATGCAATATAAACATTATAATAAAAGAAAGCCAAATTATAATGTTGCCAAAATGAGATGTCTTTACCTGAATTTACAGAATAGAACATATTGACAGGAAATCATGTGTTTGAATATAGACATTTTCAAATGCTGCTAAGTGTTTATTCACTTCATTTGCATTTCTCTCTTTCATGGAGGTTACACTAGAGTCAGGAAGGACAGATAATTGCAAAAATAAGTAAAATATTACGTAAATAGCTTCCATAACAAGGAAAAAGTAGAAAGATGGAGATATATGGATACATAGATGATACAATTTTAAATAGACCAAACAGAGACAGCATCATTTACAAGGTAAACTTTTAGATAACAATATTTTCTTTTATGTTTAGTAACATAGAAATAAGATTGCAATCTAATGAAGTCAGATTGATCTAATTATAAATTAATGAAATCTTGCTGAACAATAGTCATATTCATATTCAAACTTCAAAATTTATTTTTTCTCTATAGAAATGATGGAAAAGACGTTAAAAAAAATTGTGTTTTTGTGTCTGTGTGTGCGTGTGTGTGTGTAAAACTTATTTTATTTTGGATGTCACTGCTTGTATTTTTTTCCTGAACACAAATTGAGCACATGATCATTATTATATTAAAAATCAAATATGTGGGCATATTCCACTTAAGTTAATATTTCTGGTAATTCCATCCACACATCCAGGGAAATTAAGCACTGTGAATATATGTTTATATAATTGCTTTCATATAAATTAAATAGAAATGTTTATATTATATTACTTAATATTAGAACGTGCTTTTCCCTCAAGAAAAAATCGTTGACACATTTTTATATCTGGATAAAAAGTGTGTTCTGGTATCTTCTAGCTTTACTCTTTGAGGAGTAATCCCTTGCCTGGACCTAATCTTAATACAGCAGAGTTAAGATCTTGTCTTTTTCCCTACTAAGGTGGTATCAGAAGAATACTAGTGGAAAGTAAGGACTTTCACTGTATAGCATTAATGAGGCCAACCTCTGCCACAATGTTAGTTCAGGTAACATGGGGAACAATTAACTTGGCACACCAGTCCCTCCTAGTCAGGAAGTTATCAAGGGAGGCCTATAAGGAAACTGGAAGTCCCATTTCTACCCAGTAATAATGAGGACCTTCCCCCTCAGATTTTAAAAAGGCTCAGTAAGAAACTTAGACTTCTAACATCACCTAGAAGTAACGAGGTGACCTCTATTTTTTTTTTTTCTGCCAAGACAGATGAATCAGAAGGTTTAAATATGTTTTCAGTTGCGTAAGATAATATTAAAAATGTCTAGCTTTTAAGTGAAAAAAGAAACACAACATAAATCCAAGAATAAAGGTCTCAAGCTAACTTTAAAACATATAATCAATAGATGTTAACATGAAAGATACAGAGAAGTTAAAATATGTAACAAAGATTTAAAGTAGCCATAACAATGTTTCAAAGATCTGTCATAGATATTATTGACATAAACTTTAAAAAAAGACTCAAAAAAAGAGAAAGCTAAGCAAAAACATAGAGACTATAAAGAAGAACAAAATGCACATTTTGAAACTGAAAAATATAATTAATAAATAAAGCTCAATGGATGGGCTCAATAAAAAAATGAATGTGACACAGAAAAGAAAGAATGAGATGAAAGATACAGCAACAGAAATTAGCCAACCTGAAAACAGAGATAAAATAACTGAAAAGAAAACGTTCAGAGAACTGTGAGGCCGAAATAAAAGATTTAACATTCATGTAACCAGAAATCTGGATGGAAAGGAGGAGGGTAGAGCTGAAACAAGTACATGAGGAAATAATGTCTGAAAACTTTCCACTTTTGACAAAAGACATATATCAATAGTTTCCAGATGTTGAGTTAAGCTCAGGGAAACTCATGCTAAGATAAATTATAGTCAAAGTTCTCAAAACTGACCTCAAAAGATTTTTTTTTTTTGAGAGCAGTGAGAAAGTAATGATACCTTACATATAAGGGAGAAATAATTAGAATGATTGCATTTCTTATCAGAAAACATGGGCTCTGAAAAAAGAGATTCAGTCATTTTCAATTATCAGAAAAGACTGTAAGCCTAGAATCTTACATCCAGCAAAATATCCCTTAAAAATGAAGAGAGTATCAAGATATGCTCAGATCAAGAAAAAACTAATAATTGATTGCAAAAGACCTAATCAAAAGAATATTGAAAAATTTCTCCAAACAGAAAGGAAAACTTAGAACCCAAAGGAGGAAGAAGGACCACGGTATAGTTGACCAGTGAACAACATGGTGTGGGTCTGCTTATGCACAGATTTTTTTTCAATAAACAAATTCTTTTTGAGACTTGCACCAATTTTAAAAACTCACAAATCATGTAGCATTAAAGTATCAAAAATTAAGAACAAGAAGTGCCATGAATGCATAAAATATATGTAGATACCAGTCTATTTTTTCATTTCCTACCATGAAATATACCCAAATCAATTATATGAAGAAAAAACTTTTCAAAAGTTATGTACACAAATACTTACAAAACATACATGATTCCATTCACATATAGGATAAATGTAACTGACTATAAATATGAAATATTAGAACTACAAAAATTAACTGTAGTTCATACTATACTACTGTAATAATTTTGTAGCCACCTCATGTTGCTATTGCAAGTATGTTGTGAATATTTAACTGTTACATGACACTAATCATCTCCCTGTAAGCATTTCTTCTGTTTAGTAAATTTCATATTGCAATAAAAAGTGGTATCTCATCATTTGCTCTCATTTCAAATTGTATTTAGTCCAACAACATAAAACTTGAAGAAAACCGGGAGAGGGGGTTGGCTATATGTAGTGCCACTAGTGATGCTTGGGGTGCTCCCAATAAGCAGACCAAAGTAAAGATATAACAAGAAATAGTTGAACTGCTTAATGTGTACCATAGAATGAGGTCTTCAGCTGCAGTTGCCTACCATTTCAAGAGACATGAATCCAGCCCAGAAACCACTGTGAGAAAAGAAAAGGAAATTTTCCAAGCCATCACTGAAACTATGCCAGCAGGTGGAAACACTTTGGACTTCTAGTGTAATACCTATTTGTCTATCTTGTATTGAAAATGTGTCTTTTATGTTGGTGAAGTTTGCTCTAAGAAAGGCATACATGAACTCTAATGTAATTAAAGAAAAAGTAAAGTAACTATATAACATCTTAAAGGAAAACAAAGATGAAGGAGCTAAAGCTAGATAATTGAATGCTAGCAAAAGATGGTTTGATAATTTGAGAAAGAAGTTTGGCTTAAAAAATATCAAGATAACAGGAAAAGCTGCTTCTGTCAACCAAGAGGCAGCAGATGAGTTCACAGACACTATTAAGAAAATCACTGAGGCTACAGAATACTGTGATGGTTAATATTAGGTATCAACTTGATTGGATTGAAGGATGCCTGGGAAGCTGGTGAACTATTGTTTCTGAGTGTGTCTGTGAGGGTGTTGCCAGAGGAGATTAACAATTGAGTCAGTGGACTGGGAGAGGGAAACGCACCCTCAACGTGGGTGGGCACCATCCAATTAGCTACCAGTGCAGCTGGAGCAAAGTAGGTGAAAGGAGGTGGGGTAAATTTGCTTGCTGACTCTTCTGGCTTTTATCTTCCATGCTGGATGCTTCCTGCCTTTGGACATCAGGAAGACTCCAGGTTCTTCAGCTTGGGACTCTTGTACTTAAACGAGTGATTTGCTGGAGGCTCTGAGACCTTCTGCCATAGCCTGAAAGCTGCATTGTTAGCTCTCTGGCTTTTGAGGCTTTTGTATTCAAATGAACTGTCCTTATCTATAAAGTTGTTAACCCTTGAGCCTTGAAGGGAAAATATCCAGCTTCTAGTCATTTTGTTACATGAGAAAAAGGCTTGGACAACAAGAATGCTTTTTATGGATTGGTTTCATTGGTGTTTTGTCCCTGAAGTCAAGAAGTACCTTCCCAGTAAGAAACTGTCTTCTAAAAGTTGATTTTGATATTGGACAATGCTCCTGGTCACTCAGAACCCCATGAGTTTAAAACAAAAGGAATTGAAGTTGTCTAATTGCCCCCCAAAACAACATCTCTAATTCAGCCTCTAGATCAGAGGGTCATAGGGACCATTAAGGCTCATTACACATGGTAGTCTATGGAAAGAATTGTCAGCACTCTGAAAGAGAACCCTTTCTTGGTTAATATCATAAACTCTGAAAGGGTTCTCTTTCAGAGTGCTGACAATATCACATAGAGTTAATATCATAAAGGAAGGATTAAACCATTTAAAATGCTGTAATTGTTAAAGAAAACACCAAGAAAGCCATCAAGGTGAAAATAATATATTCCTGTCAGTAAAAACTTTGTCTACATGTTGTATATGACTTCACAGATTTGTAATAGAGCTAATCAAAGATATCTTTGAAGAAATTAAAGATACAGCAATAAAGTGAGAGGCAGTGAAACGTTGTAATATATGTATCTTGGAGACATTCAAGGCTACTAGTCCAACACCAGAGGAAGTAACAGAATATGAATGATTGAGATGTGTGTTTCCAAACAAGTGCCAGACAATAAAGAAGGAGTTGTATAGAAAAGTAGTAACAGGAAACAATTTGACATTAGACAATCTGGCAGAAAGTCTCCTGTTATCCAGGACTGTTTGTAACTTATTTTATGCCTGGAGTCTTCAATGATATGGACACTGAAACTAAAGCAAATGTTGGAGGACAGATTGTTGTCATATAAAAACATTTTTAGAGAAATTAACAAGCAAAAATATCAGACAGAAATCATGGTGCATATCTATAAAATTACATGGAGTGTGCCTGCCTCTCCTTCATTCCCTTACACCTCTTTCATCTTTTCTACCTCTGCCACAGCTAACGCAGCAAGACAAAATCCTCCTCTTCCTTCTCCACATACACAACAGGAAGATGGTGAGGGTGAAGTACTTTGTGATGATTCTCACTTAAGGAATGGGAAATATTTTTTTCTTATTTATGATTTTAAAAACACTTTCTTTTCTGTAGCTTATGCTGCTGTAACAATACATTATACATATAATATATAAAGTATGTGTTAATGGACTATGCTATCCACAAGGCTCTGGTCAACAGCAGGCTATTAATAGTTAAGTTTTTGAGGATTCTAAAGTTATATGTGATCCATGCAGAGGAGTGACACTGGAACCCTTGTGTTGTTCAAAAGTCAACTTAAACACAAGTATGGCTAAAAACAATGAATGTTCCTTCCTCTCTTTAGGTTTCTAAATTATGTTTAATGGTGAGGCAAACATTATAGCAACATATAATGTGGTTTAAATATATATATATATATATATATATATATATGTATAAGAAATATTCAATATAATTATTTTACAAATAGTGAAATGCATAGAGATAGAGTTCTTTCTAACTTTACATTCAGTGGTACATTTCAGGTTTGTTATATAGGTAAATTTGTGTCATGGGGGTTTGTTGTAGAGATTATTTTATCTCCCAGGTATTAAGTCTAATATCTATAATTCATTTTTCCTGTTCCTTTCCTTCCTTTTGACCTCCACCCCCAGAAATGCCCCAGTGTGTGTTATTCCCCTCTATGTGTCCATGTGTTTTCATCATTTAGCTTCCCCTTATAACTGAGAACAGGCAGTATTTGGTTTTCTGTTTCTTTATTAGTTTGCCAAGGATAATCATCCCCAGCTCCATCTATGTCTCCACATAGGACATAATCTCATTCTTTTTTATGACTGCATAGTATTCCATAGTAAATATGTACCACATTTTCTTTATCCAGTCTATCAGTAATGGGAATTTAGGTTCATTCCATGTCTTTGCTATTGTAAATAGTGCTGCAATGAACATACACATGCATGTGTCCTTATAATATAATTTATATTCCTTTGGGTATACACAGTAATGGGATTGCTGAATCAAATAGTATTTCTGTCTTTAGGTCTTTCAGGAATTGTCATACTGTATTCTACAATGGTTGAACTAATTCACATTCCTACCAACAGTGTGTTTCTTTCTCTCCACAATCTTGCCAGCATATGTAATTTTTTGACTTTTTTTTTTTTTTTGGTTTCAGGATAATGCTGGCCTGAAATAATGAGTTAGGAAGGACTACATCCCCTGAACATTTTGGAATAGTTTCAATAGGAATTATCTAGCTCATCTTTGTACATCTGGTAGAATTCAGCAGTGAATTTATTTGGTCCTGGACATTTTTGGTTTGTAGGCTATTTATTACTGCTTCAGTTTTAGAGCTCATTATTGATCTGTTTTGGGATTCAATCCTGGTTCAATCTTTGGAGGGTGTATGCTTCCAGAAATTTATCCATTTATTCAAGATTTCCTATTTTGTGTGTCTAGAGGTGTTTATAGTATTATCTGATAGTTGATTTTATTTCTGTGGGTTCAGTGGTAATATCCTCTGTATCATTTCTGATTATGTTTATTCAAATCATCCCTCTTTTCTTCTTTATTAGTTTACCTAGCAGTATATTGAATATTTTCAAAACAGCAGGCTCTGGATTTGTTGATCTTTTAAATGTTTTTTGTTGTTGTTGTTGTTGTTTTTATGTTTGTTTGTTTTTCTGTCTCTATCCTTATTTCAGAGCTGATTTTAGTTGTGATGTTAGGTTGCTAACATGGGATATTTTTAATTTTATGATCTGAGCATTTAGTGCTATAAATTTCCATCTTAACACTGCCTTAGCTATGTCCAAGAGATTTTGGTATGTCATGTATCTTTGTTCTTATTAATTTCAAGGAACTTCTTGATTTCTACCTTAATTTAGTTATTTACCCAAAAGTCAGTCAGGAGCAAGTTATTCACTTTTCATGTAATCGTATGGCTTTTAGTGAATTTCTTAGTCTTGAATTCTAATTTGAATGCACTGTGATCTGAGATACTGTTTGATATAATTTCAGTTCTTTTGTATTTTCTGAGTGTTATACTTCTGATTATGTGGTCAGTTTTAGAATATGTACCATGTTGCAACGAGAAGAATGCATATTCTGTCGTTTTCAGTGGAGAATTCACTGTAAATATTTATCAGGTCCATTTGGTCCAATGCTGACTTCAAATCCTTAATATCTTTGTTAATTTTGTCTCAATGATCTGTCTAATAGGGGTGTTAAAGTCTCCAATTATTATTGTGTGAAAGTATACTTCTCTTTCAAGGTTACTAAGAACTTGCTTTATTATACTGGGTGCTCCTGTGTGGGATGTAGATAAATTTAGGGTAGTTAGGTCTTTTTGTTGAATGGAACACTTTACCACTATATAATGCTCTTCTTTGTCTTTTTTGTTCTTTGTTGGTTTAAAGGCTGTTTTGTTAGACACTAGCATTGCAATCATTCTCTTAACTCTTTTCCATTCGCTTGGTAGATTTTTTCTAAATTTCTCTATTTTCAGCCTTGCATAGAGATTTGAAAGGAAGTAACATATTTACAATTCACTTGAACTGATAAAATGATAACGCCAGATAATGATAGAATGTGTATCGTTTTATACATAAATTTGTATGGCATATATACACACACAGTTATATATATAGTTATATAAATATACAACTTAATACAGAAATCAATTACTACAAAAATAATACTGCTATGTACACATAAACATAATAGATATATCAAAATGGAATTGTAAAAATGCTTAAGCAATTCTTAGCAATGAAGAGAAAATAATAAGATGAAAAAAAATGACATCACAGCTGTCTTGTTTCTTGCTTGTTACAAAAGTGGGTAACATAGCCAAAGTAAACATGCTAAATATTATCTTTGACAAACCTGACAAAACAAGCAGTGGCGAAACTATCTCTGGTTCCATAAATGGTGCTGGGAAAACTGGCTACCCATATACAGAAAACTGAAACTAGACCCCCTCCTTACACCTTATATGCAAATTTATTCAAGATGGATTAAAGATTTAAAGGTAAAACCCAAAATCATAAAAGCCCTAGAAGGAAACGTAGACAATATCATTCAGGACATAGCCATGGGCAAAGACTTCATGATAAAAAAGCCAAAAGCAATTACAATGAAAGTCAAAACTGACAAATGGGATCTAAGAGTTTCTGCCCAGCAAAATAAATGATCATCAGAGTGAAAAGGCAACCTACAGAATGGGAGAAAAAATTTGCAATCTACCCATCTGACAAAGGACTAATATCCAGAATTTACAGGGAACTTAAACATATTTACAAGAAAAAAGCAAACATCCCCATCAAAATGTGGGCAAAGGATATGAACAAACACTTCTCAAAAAAGACGTTTACATGGTCAAGAAACATGTAAAAAAGCTCAACATTACTGATCATCAGAGAACTACAAATCAAAACCACAATGAGACAGCATCTCATACCAGTTTGAATGACACTTATTAAAATGCCAGGAAACAATAGATGTTGTCAAGAGTGTGGAGAAATAGGAACACTTTTACACTGTTGGTGGGAATGTAAATTGCTTTGACCATTGTGGAAGACAGTATGGGGATTTGTCAAGGATCTAGAACCAGAAATATCATTTGAACAGCAATCTCATTACTGAGTTTATATCCAAAGGAATACAAATCATTCTACTATAAAGACACATGCACATGCATGTTTTTCACAGCACTATTTACAATAACAGAGATATGAAACCAACCCAAATGCCCACCAGTGATAGGCTGGATAAAGAAAATGTGGTATATATATACCATGGAATACTATACAGCCACATAAAGAAATGAGATTATATCCTTTCAGGGACATGTATGATATCCACAACAAACTAGCCCAGGAACAGAAAATGAAACACTGCATGTTTTCACTTGTCAGTGAAAGTTGAACATTGAGAACACATGGACACAGAGAGGGGAACAACACACAACAGGGCCTATTGGGGCATGGGAGGATAAGGGGAGGGAACTTAGAGGACAGGTTAATAAATGCAGCCAACCACCATGGCATACATACAGCTATTAAAAAACCTGCACATTCTGCATATGTATCCCGTATTTTGTTTAATGAAGAAATTAAAAAAAAATTAAAACATCATAAAATTAAATAAATAAATATATAAGATAAAAGTATACACCTGGGATTTGAAATGAATCACAAAAGAAGACAATCCTGAATGTATTTAAATGCATATACAGCATATTTTCTGTACATAATTATTTCAGTTCTTTTAATTATTATTTCTTAACTGCTTTTTTTAAAAAGGTGGCTGCCTAACCAAGCACTGGAAGCTAAAGTTCTGTTTTTTTTTTAATACAAATAACTATGAAATCCAAAAATAAATACATAAATAAAAATAAAAATAAATAGAACAGATAATCTGAATATAAAATTTATCGGTATAAAATATTTCCTTTTCAAAAATTCTGTTTTGAAAAATTTCTGCTATTGCTCAAAACGTTTTAAAATTCTCTTCTGGGATCTTTCTTCAATAACATGTCACAGGGTGATCTCAGAATGTTCTTAATGAATCTTTTTGCTTTGAAAGTAGATTTGTACAGAAATTGTGTAGAGTTATTTATTGCCAGGTGAAATTAATAACTCATTTACGTTCAAATCAGTAAATTTTTACCACACTGTTTTCAAAGTAAAAATGATGTGTGAATGTATCATAATGTAGTAACTGAGCAAGTTAGAAGGAATGCACCATGCACTGAGTTCCAAATTAAGAGTCCTTTTATTAGCTGGGGACTGAGAAACAGCTAATGCACAAAGTTCTCTTGGCCCCCAGGAATGGGCTTGATTATCTTTTATACCTTGATTTAGGTAGGGGAGGGGGTACCTAGCTGAAGCAGAATTTTACAGAAGCAGAAAAGCAGGTTGGAGGAAGGGGCTGCCGGCACAGGTGTTTTCCATACAATCACCAAGAAGGGGGATGATTAGGCTCCTTCTACACAATGATCAAAGGGAATTTTTTTTCTTACAATAGTGGGGTGGGGTGGGGGGTACACCAAGCAGGATGGGGTTACAATGGTTACAAGTGTTAAGAACAGTATGCTTCAATGCTTCTAAGTGCAGTATGACCCAGCCATGCGCTCAGAGGGGCTGTGGTAGGGAGGGGGAAGCTAAGCTGGAGTTTACAACTAAGATGGAGCCAGTGATGCTAGCTCAGGGTAGGTTATTACACTAACAAGACTGATGTCTTATATGGCTTATAAACTGTCCTTGAAACATTTTTCATAAAGGCATCTAAAAGTAACCTGAATAGTGATACTACCTTTGAATACATGTAAATCTCTTGAAAGTCTTGATATGTTTCATATGATTTAAACATAAATTCTTATTACTGTATAAAGCAAAACGATGGTGAAAATGCATGAACAAATAGTTCACCAAATAAGCACATAAATTGTGTTAAATGGGAAATAAGCACATAAAAATTTGTTCAACATTTTTGGCCATTAGAGAAATGCAAATTTAAACCAAAATAAGATGTAACTATATCTGGAGAGCTAAGTTTAAAAACAGAAATAGCAACAAGACCAAATGCTGGTGAAGATGCGGAAAAACTAGGTCATTTATTCATTATTTGCATAAATGTAAAATGATAAGCCACTTAGGAAAATAGTGTGGCAGTTTCTTCTAAAACTAAATATTTAATTAATATAAGACTGAGAGATTGGATTCCTAGGCATTGATCACACAAAAATAAAAAGTTTCATTCACACAAAATATTATAGACACATGTCTACAAAAACTTTATCTGTACTAGTCCAAATCAGAAACAATTTATATGGTTTCATGAGGTAACTGGTTAAACAATTGATGGTACATTCATACCATAAAATATGACTCAGCAATAAAATGGATGACTAAAGTACAGAACTTAGATGACTCCAGATAATCATTTGCTGAAAAAACTCACGTTTTCCTATTCCATCATCTAAAGATGAGAAGAAACCAGATTCAGTCTTAATCTATTTGCAGACTTTGAAGACAATGTTCACTGGCAAAGCTAAGTTGATCGAATTATCCAATCACCTCTTTGCAAATACTATAAATAGTTTTATATTATACCTTTTTGTTTATTTCCCCATTCTTTTGTTCATTTGTGCATTTCTGATGGATGCATTTCTTAAGTAATTTATTAAAGAGAAAATTTCAGTTAAAAATTGTTATAAAAATGTAAAATTTTGTAAACATATTTTGCAAAATTATGCAAGATACTAAATTTTTCTCCATCCCCTAAATAATTGTTGTCCAAAATGAGTTTAAAATATTCCATTAACATGGGAATATTTCTAAGAGATGTTTAGGCATGTGTGACTGTAGGTAAATGAATTTAGAATCTGTAACTTGATTATTATGCTTTATAAAATTTCCTGCACCATTTTAGAAGTTCATAATGAAAGTACATCCAAGCTATTTGCTCCTGGATGGACCTGGAACAGACTGGTAAACTCACTGAAATTTTAAATCAGCCCCCAGGTCGCACAGTGACTCAGTGGAAAAAAGTGAAAAATGTACTGGCTCAGGTGCTTAGGAACAATATGTAAAAGACAAATGATTGATTATTAAGCTATGTTGATCTAGTGATGAATTTTAAGAAGTTCAGCTTAAAAACAAAAACAAAGGAAATAAAGTAAGCATGGGCATCAGAGCTTGCACACTGTATGGAATATAGATATCACAGAATTTAGTCCAGCCAAATCATTTAACAAATACACAACTAAAGAAAATGATCAGTAACAATAAACTGAGGAGTGAGAAGTCAGAGTTCAGAGTTGCTACAATGTATTACACAAAATTTTCAGTGAAAAAAAAATGTGACATGCAAGGAAAATTAAAGTATGCCCCTTATTTAGGAAAGAAGCAAGGAATAGAAACTGCTTTTTGAGGGAGTAAGAAGTTAAACTATCATTCACTCTCATGTAAACAAAGTAAACTATTTTTAAATAATTAAAGGAAAGTCTCATCAAATAGAGAGTATCAATGAAGAGACAGAAATTAAAAAAAAATAAAATACCAATTAAAACTCTGTATTTGAAAAGTGTAATAAGCGAAATGAAAATTTCACTGCAGAGCCTCAACAGTAGATGTAGAGCTGTTAGAAGAAATAATCAGTGACCTTAAAGAAATATTGATAAAAATTATGCAATCTGAAAAAGAAAGATAATTAAACAAAGCCCAAGACAAATGTAGCACAGCGTGAAGTGTATCAATATATACTTAATGGTCATACCATAAAGAGAGGAGAGAGAGAATGGGGAAGAAAAAACGTTTCATGGAAAATGAAAGTAACATCCCAAATTTGCTTTAAAAAATTCTACACTTCCAAAACTATTTTTTAAACCCTTTTAATTGTGACAATAGGTTGTTGATTTTAGGTCTTTCCTCACTTCTCATGTGGGCATTTAGTGCTGTAAATTTTCCTCTAGACATTGCTTAAATGTGTCCCAGAGATTCTGGTACTTTGTATCTTTGTTCTCATTGGTTCCAAAGCACATCTTTATTTCTGTCTCCATTTCATTATTTATCCAGTAGTCATCCAGGAGCAGATTGCTCAGTTTCCATGTGATTGTGCAGTTTTGAGTGAGTTTCTTAATCCTAAATTCTAATTTGATTGCAGTGTGGTCTGAGAGATTGGTTATGATTTCATTCTTTTGCATTTACTGAGAGTGTTTTTCTTCCAATTGCATGATAAATTTTAGAGTAAGTGCAATGTAGTGCTGGGAAGAATACATATTCTGTGGATTTAGGGTGGAGAGTTCTATAGATGTCTATTAGGTCAGCTTAGTCCAAATCTGATTTCAGGTCCTGGATATCCTTATTAATTTTCTGTCTCACTAATCTGTCTAATATTGACAGTGGAGTGTTAAAGTCCCCCACTTTTATTGTGTGGGAGTCTAAGTCTCTTTGTAGGTCATCAAGAACATGCTGTATATACCTGGGTGTTCCTGTATTGGGTGCATTATGTATTTAGGATAGTTAGCTATTCTTGTTGCATTGATCCTTTTATCGTTAGGTAGTGTTGTTCCTTGTCTCTTTAGATCTTTGTTGGTTTAAAAATCTTTTATCAGAGACTAGAATTGCAACCCCTGCTTTTATTTGCTCTCCATTTGCTTGGTAAATCTTCCTCCATCCCTTTATTTTGAACCTATGTGTGTCTTTGCACATGAGATTGGTCTCTTGAATACAGTCACAGGGGGCTCTTGACTCTTAATCCAGTTTGCCAGTCTGTGTCTTTAGATTGGGGCATTTGGCCCATTTGCATTTAAGGTTAATATTGTTAAGTGTGAATTTGATCCTGCCATTTCAATACTAGCTGGTTGTTTTACTAGTTAGTTGATGCAGTTTCTTCATTGTATTGATGGTTGTTACCATTTGGTATGTTTTTGCAGTGGCTGCTAATGGTTGTTCCTTTCCACAGGCCTGGGGGTGACAAAATCTCTCAACAATTGCTTGTTCAAAAATGATTTTATTTCTTCTTCACTTATGAAGCTTAGTTTTGGCCGGTTATGAAGTTCTAGGTTGAAATTTCTTTTCTTTAAGGATAATGAATATTGTCACCCACTCTTTTCTGGCTTCTAAGGTTTCTTCCAAGAGATCCACTGTGAATTTGATGGGCTTCCCTTTGTGGGTAACCCAACCTTTCTCTCTGGCTTCCCTTAGCGTTTTATCCTTCATTTCAACCCTGGTGAATCTGACAATAATGTGCCTTGGGGTTGCACTTCTTAAGGAATATCTTTGCGGTGTTCTCTGTGTTTTCTGGATTTGAATGTTGGCCTGCCTTGCTAGGTTGGGAAAGTTCTCCTGGATAATATCCTGAAGAATGTTTTTGAGCTGGGTTTAATTCTCCCTGTCATATTCAGGTATACTGATCAAATGTAGATTAAGTCTTTTCACATAATCTCATATTTCTTGGAGGCTTTGTTCCTTTCTTTTCACTTTCTTTTTTCTCTAATCTTGCCTTCTCATTTTATTTCATTGAGTTGATCTTCAATATCTGATATCCTTTCTTCTGCTTGATCAATGTGACTATTGAAACTTCTTGAAGTTATCATGCTGTGTTTTTCAGCTCCATCAAGTCATTTATGTTCTTCTTTAAGCTAGTTATAGTAGTTAGCATTTTGTCTAATCTTTTTTCAAGGTTCATAGTTTCTTTGCATTGGGTTAGAACATGCTCCTTTAACTCACAGATTGTTATTACCCACCTTCTGGAACTTGCTTCTGTCAATTCGTCGAACTCATTTTCCATCTAGTTTTGTTCCCTTGCTGGTCACAATTAAAAGAACTAGAGGAGCAAGATGAAACAAATTCAAAAGCTAGAAAAAAAGAAAAATAACTAAGATCAAAGCAGAACTGAAGAAGATAAAGACAGAAAAAAAATCTTCAAAAATCAGTGAATCCAGGAGCTGTTTTTTTTTTTTTCAAAGATAAACAAAATAGGTAGACCACTAGCCATACTAATAAAAAAGGAAAGAGATAAGAATTGAATAGATGCAATACAAAATGATAAAGGGGATATCACCACAGGTTCCACAGAAATACAAGCTACCATCAGAGATTACCACAATCACCTCCATGCACATAAACCAGTAAATCTAGAAGAAATTGATAAATTTCATACTTACACCCTCTCAAGACTAAACCAGGAAGAAGTTGAATCCCTGACTGGAACAATAGCAAGGTCTGAAGTTGAGGAAGCAATTAATAGCCTACTAACCAGAAAAAGTCCAGGACCAGATGTGTTCACAGCTGAATTCTACCAGAAATACAAAGAGGAGCTGGTACCATTTCTTCTGAAACTGTTCCAAACAATACAAAAAGGGGGAATCCTCTCTACCTCATTTTATGAGACTAACATCATCCCGATACCAAAACCTGGCAGAGAAACAACTAAAAAGAAAATTTCAGGACAACATCCATGATGAATATAGATGCAAAGATCTTCAATAAAATACTGGCAAACTGAATTCAACAGCACAACAAAGAGATTATCTATCATGATCAAGATGGCTTTATTCCAGGGATGCAAGGCTGGTTTAACATATGCAAATCTATAAACATAATCCATCATATAAACTGAACCAAAGACAAAAACCACATGATTATCTCAATAGATGCAGAGAAGGCTTCAACAAAATTCCACAGCCCTTTATGCTAGAAACTCTCAATAAACTAGGTATCGATGGAACATATCTCAAAATAATAAAAGCTGTTTATGACAAACACACAGCCAATATCATACTGAATGGGCAAAAACTGGTAGCATTATGTTTGAAAACTGGCAAGAACTTCAACTACCATTGAACTTCTTAACAAAACAGGAAAAAACTACCTTAAATTTCATATGAAACCAAAAAAGAAGCCATATAGCCAAGACTATCCTAAGGGGGAAAAAAAAAAAAAAAGGAAAATCTAGAGGCATCACCCTACCTGACTTCAAACTATGCAACAAGGTTACAGTAATAAAAACAGCATGTTACTAATACCAAGACAGAGATAAAGACCAATAGAAGAGAACAGAGGCCTCAGAAGTAATCCCACACACCTACAACCATCTTATCTCTGACAAACCTGACCAAAAAAAGCCATGGGGAAAGGATTCCCTGTTAAATGAACAGTATTGGGAAAACTGGCTAGCCATCTGCAGAAAGCTGAAATTGGATCCCTTCCTAAGACCTTAAACAAAAAGCAACTCCTTATAGATTCAAGATTTAAATATAAGACCTAACACCGCAAAAACCCAAGAAGTAAACCTAGGCAGTACCATTGAGGACATAGGTATAGGCAAGGACTTCATGACTAAAACACCAAAAGCAATGGCAACAAAAGCCAAAATTGACAAATGGGATCTAATTAAACTCAAGACCTTCTACACAGCAAAAGAAACAGTCATTAGATTGAACCAGCAACCAAAATAATCAGAAAAAAAATTGCAATCTATCCATCTGATAAAAGTCTAATATCGAGAATCTACAAATAACTAAAACAGATTTATAAGTAAAAAACAACCCCATCAAAAAGTGGGCAAGGATATGAACAGAAACTTTTCAAAAGAAGACATTTATGCCGCCAACAAATGTATGAAAAAATGCTCATTATCATTGGTCATTAGAGAAATGCAAATCAAAACCACATTGAGATACCATCTGATGCCAGTTAGAATGGTGACCATTAAAATATCAGGGGACACAAGATGCTGAAGAGGAGAAATAGGAATACTTTTACACTGTTGGTGGGAGGTATTAATTAGTTCAAATATTGTGGAAGACACTGTAGCAATTTCTCAAAGGTCTAGAAATAGAAATACCATTTGACCTAGCAATCCCATTACTGGGTATATACCCAATGGATTATAAATTTTTCTATTATAAAGATACATACACAAGAATGTTCACTGTGGCACTGTTTACAATAAAAAAGACTTGGAACCAGCCCAAATACCCACCATCAATAATAGAATGAATAAAGAAAATGTGGCACATGTACACCATGGAGTACTATGCAGCGATAAAAAAGGATGGGTTAATGTCCTTTGCAGGGATATGAATGAAACTGGAAACCATAATTCTCCACAATCTGACACAAGAACAGAAAACCAGACATCGCATATTCTCACTTGTAAGTGGATGTTGAACAATGAGAACGCATGGACACAGGGAGGGGAACATCACACACCATGGCCTGTTGGAGGATGGGGGTGCTAGGGGAGGGACAGTAGGGGATGAGGGGATTAGGGAGGGATAACATTAGGAGAAATACCTAATGTAGGTGACAGGGGGATGGATACAGCAAACCATCATGGTATGTGTGTATCTGTGTAACAATCCTGCACAATCTGCACATGTACCTCAGAACTTAAAAGTATAATTTAAAAAACCCTCTAAGCATCATTGAGAAAAGATCCATATACAGATGCATCATAGTCAAATTGTTGAACCTCCCACATAAAAGAAAAATCTTAGAAGCAATAAGAAAAAAGTCACAAAAAGAAATCATACTAATATTAAAAGTTCTTTCTTATCACTCCTCATCAGAAACAATAGAGCCCAGAAGACAATGGATTATATATTGAAAGTTTTGCTAGAAAAATAATAGTCAACCAAAAATCCTCTATCCAAGAAAATGCCTTTCGAAAAGTGAAGGAAAAATAAGATAATTTATAGAAGAGCAAATACAGAGCAGTGTTTTGCAAGCATACCTACCTCACAAGAAATTCCAAAGGTATTTCTTTGAGCTGAAAGAAAGTGACCCCCAAGCAGTAATTCTAATCTATGTAATTTAGGAAGAGATTACCATAAAAGTTGGTATGATAACATATTTTTTTACCTTCTCCTATTTTAGAAATGGACAATCACTTTGTAAAATAGTTTGACAGCTTCTCAAAATTTTGGATTTTAAGAAAATTTGAATTTTCTTAAAATTCAATTATTGTATGTCTGAATGATTCCAAATATCTATCCAAAAGCAATGAAAATGCATATATATAAAACCCATACAAAAATATTCAGAGTACCGTCATTGATAATGGCCAAATAGTGGAAACTATTCAATTGTCTAAAATGAAAGAGTGAAAAAAATTGCTGTATTCATACAATGGAGTACATTCAAAAATAAAAAGAATAAAGTACTGATACTAAATACAACATGAATAAATTTCTAAAACATACTACATAAATGAAATGTCAGGCACAGAAGACTACATATTGTATAATCTCATTTGCATGAAACATCTAGAATAGGTCACTATATAGAAAGACAAAGTAGATTAATGTTAGTGTAGGGATATTTGGGAAGAATAGGAAAAAATTCTATTTTGGGACTTTATTTTGAGGGAACAGAAATTGTTTTAAAATTGGTGTTGATTGTTCCATAACTGTAAATACATTTTAAAACATTTACTTTTCAAAATTTAATAAATGAAATGAAAATTTCACCTCAGAGGCTCAAGAGTAGATATGAGCTGGCAGAAGAAATAGTGATCCTTATTATATCTACCCCTACACTAATATTGATCTACTCTCTTTTTATATAGTTCTTATTTAATATAAATAAAATTTAATGAATTTTGAAAAATACTGGAAATTGATATTTTTATGATATTGATAGTAAACTTCAAAAAGTCTGTCTTCTAAAAAGTTAAAAAAATTAAAATCCAGTTTAAAAAATGTACAAAATAAATAATCCAAGGACTAAATAAAAATGTAAATTAATATAGGGATTTTGAATCAATCCTTAGATATAGCAATATTCCTTTTACCTCTATAGTAGTATTTCAGGATAATAATTAACTATGTTAAGTTTAGTTTAGTTTTATTCTGTTTTTCTTTATTAATCTGGAGGCTTACATTCTTAAGCACTGAAGAAATTTTCTTCATTATTTGTTAAATAATCTTCTCTCTGTAAAGTACTACACCCTGTGTTACTGCTCTAAACATGTACTATTTGCTTTTCTTGTTTATTTTGTCTTTATATTTTTGTGTTACTGATTTTCCTTTGTATTTCCATATTGGTTTCTAAGAGATTCATCTGGTTTTCTCTGTGTTTCTGAACTAAATGACCTTGATCTTATTTATGGACAAAACACTTTTTTACGTTTTTTTTCTGCATATACTAATCAAAAAGTTCTAAATATAACTCTGTTTCTGTCTTTATTTCTTTAATTTTTCTCCCATCGTTTTGTTTTGTTTTGGTTTTATGTTCTTTTTTTCTTTTTAATATTTTCCTCAAAGTCTCATCAACTGTGACTGTATATTCCCATTGAAAGGAAGAATTTAAAAAATCTGACTGGGACTTCGGTTTTTAAGTTTACCTTCTTTGGTAGTATTTTCTTCTTTATTTATGCATGTGTGCCTACCTGAGTAACTGACTTTTAGCCTAAAATTTTTTAATTGCCAAAATATTATGACCTTTTGCTGGGTTCATTTAATCTATCTGATGTTGGTAGGACAGGCATAAATTACTGAGAATTCTGTTTTACAGATAGTAAGGCTTCACAACCTTTTCAGACACATCACCAGATTACCTATTAATCTACTTTCTGTCATTTACACTAGAATTTATTTAACGTGATCATGCAGTATATGCCTTTAATTATTTTGATAATGGCATATTTCATGCAACTTAATTATATTGAGATTAATTCATGCTATAGGCAAATATACATAACACTTTGTTTTCTGGATTTTCAATATTTCATTCTATTTTATTTTACCATTACATAGATATGCTACAATTTGTTTAGCTCTTCACCAGTTGATGGGAATTTTGATTTTTTCAAGTCTGGCTATAACAGTAAACTGTTATAATTACTACATGCCAGTCTCTGTATGGGCATATGCCATCATTTCTCTTGGGTAAATACTAGAAACAGAAAGTCTGGATCATATGATAGTTGTATGTTTTCCAAAGTGGTTGTACCAATTTACATTTTCACTAGCAGTGTTTGAGAGTCCAGTTCCTCTGCATCCTTGCCAATACTATTTATAGTGAGTATTTTGTCATTCTAATAGGAATGTAGCTATATCTCACTGTAGCTTAATTTACATTTACCTAATGACTAATAATGTTTAGCATTTTTTCATGTATTTACCATCTGTATATCTCTATTGGAGAAGTATTTATTCAAATATTTTGCTGTTTTTTGCTTAAATTGGGTTGTTTTCCTATTATTGAGTTTTGAGAATTCTTTATATATTCTAAAATCAATTCATTTATTAGATATATGATTTGAAAATATTTGTCTCAGTACATGGCTTTCTTTTTCAAGTTTTAAATATTTTTAAATGAGCAATAGTTTTTCATTTTGATGAATTTTATCAATGTGACCTTTTATTGTACTTTTAGTGCTTTATCTTACAATTATATGCTCTGTCTTTAAAAATATTTATTTCTGTGTTTTTTAACAAAAAATTGTGAAGGTTCTGAGATTTTAGCCTACTTTTGAGCTAATAAATTGGCCACCACACTGTTCTACATGCTGGCAGAAGATGAAAGATTTCCAGATCAGAAACAAATGACTTTTTTACTCATGGCACAGAAGACAGCAGGTTTTAGTTCTCCCTGCTATCTAAGCCCCAGATGTGCTAGATGGAGTTGAGATTACCAGGACAATGGACATAGAGGGGGTAGGATTTATTTGTTTATTCATGTGGTAGGATTTAGTTATTTATTTTTGTAAGCATGCCTGCCTGAGTATCTAACTGTTATCCTGAAATCCCTAAATTGCCAAAATTTATGTCTTTTTCCTAGGTTCGTTTAATCTACCTGATGTTGGTAGGATAGTAGTACTTGACTAGGAGTTCCGTTTTAAAGATGACGCTACAGCTCAGAGACCCTAACCTGGATCCCTAATACTTTATGTCAGCCTCTGTTTAGATTTTCCCTCTTCTCAATGACCTGGAGACTCTCCCAAGTCAATAAGTTTGGGTACTAGGAAGGCTCCACATCTTTCCTGTGCCTCAGAGATTAATGTCCTTCATTATCTGAAATTCAGTATCTTGTAGACTGCTTATATGTATACACACACACACACACACACACACACACACACACACACACACACGTTCTATTGCTTCTATTGCTTTTTGATTATTTTAGGTATTTTTTAATCTTTTTCTATCTTGGCCAAAAGTGTAGTGAGCTTTTTCCAAGATTGTGGAGATATATGTATATATCTCCACAACATATATATCCACAATCTTGGAAAGGAATATGTCCACCATGCACCATGGCATGAAAGATACATATGCACCATGCACCATGGCATGACTTGATATCACTTTGAATAGATCAGTCATGCCATGGTGCAGTGACTCATTCCTATAATCTCAGTGCTTTGGGATGTTGAGAGGGTATAATCATTTGAGCTCAGGAGTTTGAGGATGCCGTGAGCTCTAACTGTGAGTTGGAGGCTGCTGTGAGCTATGAGCATCCCACTGCACTTCAGCCTGGGCAACAGAGCAATACCGCCTCTCCACCCCCCCCCAAAAAAAACACAATAAACCAAAGTGATATTGTTCAACATGTGTGTGTATGTGTGTGTGTGTATTGGGTGTATGTGAGTGAGTTTATGTGCATGTAATTCAGCTGCTTTTAGTTAGTCCCATGAAAATATCTGCTGTACATATGCATAACTTTTGTGTGCTGGAATTTTTAAGAACCTTGTCAGTTATATTTGTTGTGGCTTTATCTTATTTAGTCCAATAGAAGTTACCAGGTACATAATAAGTGATTGTGATGTACTTTAATGCCCTCTCCTCACAGTATGGTCATATAACGAGCTGTGGTAAATTGTAATCAAAGTTTCTTTGAATTTTTTGTTTGATTCATACAGAGTCTCTTTAAATGATGGTAAAACAAACTTTTCTGTGTCATAAATTTAGTCAACTCAGTTATCTATAACCATACTGATCAAAGGACCCAAGTTTTTAAACTAAATTTCATAATTTACCAGATAATTTTTGTTTCTGTTATAGAGCATATTTCTATTAGAAAGTACAATTTATGTTATTATACTATATCAAATAATTTTAAAAGCCTATGTCATTTTTAAGGTTTGTCAGAGTGAAGTAATACCTTTTGTGACTAAGAGGTGTGTTAGATTTAATTTAAAATGATTATCATACAATAATTCATAATTTATAGAGACTGATGAAACACTATTCTCTGTTTATAAGGTAGATTTAATGGGTACAATTAATCAGAATACTATTTAGTTGTTCATTTTAGATCTCATTGTATTTTACATTTCTAGTATATTTTGCATAAATTGTTATTGACCATATAGATAGGGAAAAGTAGTATCAACTAACAAATTGTGTGTATGAGATCTGTGAAGACTAACCAATAACATGGTACATGATTAAGTGAAACAATGATCAAGGATTCAACTCAAAGGTAGAAGATTATTTCACAATGTAGGTTAATTTATCGTCTACCTCTTATTATTCCTGCCTACCTCTGTCTTAAACTGTTGATTCATTGAAGTGATGAAATAATTTTAAGAACTGCTAGCCACTATGTATTACTTCTTCATATTATCTTTTACTTAAGTATATACAATTTTAGCTGTCATTTTTTAAAAATGGCATGTTAATTGTTTCAATTTTATTTGAAAACTTTCAGTAATATTAAGATTGTTAAAAACTTTTGAACTGCTCAACATACCAAACCACTGAAGATTTAGAGAAAGGGAAGGAAATTCATTTTGACCGTTAAGACTGCTTCCAACATTTCCATCCCATTTATTTTTTTTATTTTTTATTTCTTATTTTTTTTAATTGCATTTTAGGTTTTGGGGTACATGTGAAGAACATGCAAGATTGTTGCATAGGTACACACATGGCAGTGTGGTTTTCTGCCTTCCGTCCCCTTGCCTGTATCTGTCATTTCTCCCCATGCTATCTCTTCCCACCTCCCCACCCCCCGTCCCTCCCCCACTTCCCCCCAATGGACCCCAGTGTGTAGTGCTCCCCTCCCTGTGTCCATGTGTTCTCATTGTTCAACACCCGCCTATGAGTGAGAATATGCGGTGTTTGATTTTCTGCTCTTGTGTCAGTTTGCTGAGAATGATGGTTTCCAGGTTCATCCATGTCCCTACAAAGGACACAAACTCATCATTTTTGATGGCTGCATAATATTCCATGGTGTATATGTACCACATTTTCCCTATCCAGTCTATCATCTTTGGGCATTTGGGTTGATTCCAGGTTTTTGCTATTGTAAACAGTGCTGCTATGAACATTCGTGTGCATGTGTCCTTATAGTAGAATGATTTATAATGCTTTGGATATATACCCAGTAATGGGATTGCTGGGTCAAATGGGATTTCTATTTTTAGGTCATCGAGGAATCGCCACACTGTCTTCCACAATGGTTGAATTAATTTACATTCCCACCAACAGTGTAAAAGTGTTCCTGTTTCTCCACATCCTCTCCAGCATCTGTTGTTTCCCGATTTTTTAATGATCGCCATTCTAACTGGTGTGAGTTGGTATCACAATGTGGTTTTGATTTGCATTTCTCTGATGACCAGTGATGATGAGCATTTTTTCATATGTTTGTTGGCCTCCTGTATGTCTTCTTTTGTAAAGTATCTGTTCATATCCTTCGCCCATATTTGAATGGGCTTGCTTGTTTTTTTTCTTGTAGATCTGTTTTAGTTCTTTGTAGATTCTGGATATCAGCCCCTTGTCAGATGGGTAGACTGCAAAAATTTTTTCCCATTCTGTTCGTTGCCGATTCACTCTACTGACTGTTTCTTTTGCCGTGCAGAAGCTGTGGAGGAAATCAAATTGTCTCTATTTGCAGATGACATGATTGTATATCTGGAAGACCCCATCACCTCAGCCCAAAATCTCCTGAAACTGATAAACAACTTCAGCAAAGTCTCAGGATACAAAATCAACATGCAAAAATCACAGGCATTCCTATACACCAGTAACAGACTTAAAGAGAGCCAAATCAAGAACGAACTGCCATTTGCAATTGCTACAAAGAGAATAAAATACCTAGGAATACAACTAACAAGGAACGTAAAGGACCTCTTCAAGGAGAACTACAAGCCATTGCTCAATGAAATAAGAGAGGACACAAACAGATGGAGAAACATTCCATGTTCATGGTTAGGAAGAATCAACATCCTGAAAATGGCCATACTGCCCAAAGTAATTTACAGATTCAACGCTATTCCCATCAAGCTACCAATGACCTTCTTCACAGAACTGGAAAAAAATACCTGAAATTTCATATGGAACCAAAAGAGAGCCCGCATAGCCAAGCCAATTCTAAGCAAAAAGAACAAAGCAGGAGGCATCACACTACCGGACTTCAAACTATACTACAAGGCTACAGTAATCAAAACAGCATGGTACTGGTACCAAAACAGAGATATAGACCAATGGAACAGAACAGAGGCCTCAGAGGAAATACAACATACCCACAACCATCTGATCTTCGACAAACCTGAAAAAAACAAGCAATGGGGAAAGGATTCCCTGTTTAATAAATGGTGTTGGGAAAACTGGCTAGCCATGTGCAGAAAGCAGAAACAGGACCCCTTCCTGACACCGTACACCAAAATTAACTCCAGATCGATTAAAGACTTAAACATCAGACCTAACACCATAAAAACCCTAGAAGAAAATCTAGGCAAAACCATTCAGGACATAGGCGTAGGCAAGGACTTCATGACCAAAACGCCAAAAGCAATGGCAACAAAAGCCAAAATAGACAAATGGGACCTAATCCATTCCATTTAATGGTGTATTATAATTAGGAGAGAAATCACAGAAAGCTGAGTGGGGAAAGAGTACGCAGAAATGGAGAAGACATAGAATTGGAGTCTCACAGACCAAACCCTTCCTCAATCTAGCAGAGAGCAACTGTTTTTAACACCATCAATAAAGTACAGTATGTCATATTATATTCTACATTATAGTGATTTAAAAAAGAGGCAAGGGTTACAAGGATGTGCATGTGTCTATCTCAGCAAAGTATATCCTGCTTGTCTAAAAACTCAGGATTGCACCTATATTTACTTGTTTGACACACAGGTGTTGCAGTCTGTATTTACAAGACTGTCTGCCAGCCCAAAGACCCTTTGTTGTAAAGAGTGTATGCCATTGTCATTATAGGCAAATACAATCCAAAGGAAGCTGTTCCCTAATCCTTCTGACTTCCATCTGTTTGGTTGCTATTTCTCAGGTGTAATTTAGACAGGCAGATGTGCAATCTGGGAACCTATCCAAACTCACTTTATGTACATCCTTTTTAAGAAAAGAGAAACATTTAATATTATCTTCAGAAAACAGTTCTGTCTGTCAGTGTTCTCTCTGATGGTTATATTTTAGTCTCTGATCAAAATGTGGAAGAAGTGTGGGTCTTGAGGACTTTACATTGGTCTTCTGTTTCCTCAGCCCCTTTTGTCACAAGAGACAGTGCTGTCAGTGGCTTCTGTCTCTTGTGCTTCCTCCAGAGAAAGTTCTTCACTTATGATTGTGGGTCTCCTCTGCCTGACAGCAAAGGACCAGAGGAAACTTGCATAAATTTTCCTTAATATGTCTCTTCAGCTAGCCCAAATGTGAAGAGAGTCATATCCTTTGCAAACTGACATAATAGAAAAGTTTAGGGCTTTTCTAGTAACCAATCACAACTGGATCTGCAGAATGATTGAAAAACTGAAGTCAATCATTAAAATCCTCAGTATGGAGGATGTGTGAAAAAAGGGTGATAAACAAGACAGCTTATTTCTGATCTATGGTTTTAATCAGGACAGGCTAGGTTATGCTATGGTAATTAAATTCACACGGAGACCTTGAGTACTCCAAAAGACATCAGCCGAGAATAATGTATGTGTCCTTACAATGAACTGGTCAGAACTGGTCATACGACATTTAACAGGAGATTGGAAATAAAAAGTATAATTTTATTTAAGGAGAGTCAAACTAAATGTACTCAGATGTTAGCTGCCTTCACCACACTAACTACATTTTATTAACATTTGCATTGTTTCTCATTTGTTATGAGTTCTTGTGAAGAAAAAAGAAGTTTGTTGCCTTTATTTCTGGAGATGTACAGCATTCAAATTTAGATACATTTTTCTTAGTTGGTAGAATATGTTGTGAGCTCAGTAGGTATTGCACCTTCACTTAAAAAACATTTCCGTGTCTAGACAAAGTGAGTAAATATTAAGTTCTCTCAATTATGAAATAAGTAGTTTTATTTTCAAAGGACACTGCCATCACTGACTTAGTGATGCCTGACTTACTGAAAATGATGGCAGGGCCATGTTTGGAGAGGTCAATTGGATGCATGAAAATGTGGTGGCAGATGGTGACATAGTGTGTGGGAGATAGAGTGGTGTGAGGGGGAATACACAAATAGAAATAGAAAGATTAACTACAGGTGACAGCTGCTGGTGAGGGAGTTGACAGATTTTTTTTCTGGTGTCCAAAACTTTCACCACACTTGTTTTAGAAATAGAAAAATGTGAAACCAATATCGGCACTTTAGAGCTGTTTTGGCATTACCATGAGGCCTTGCATTGTTGTCAACAGTATAGTAAGACAAGCATTGATCCTTGGAAGTAATTGACAATTCTGTAGAACTACTGTGAACCAAGTGCTCTTATCTCCTTTCCTTTCATCTCTTTAAATAATTATTGAAAGAAAACTCAATGTATCATCAGGAAAGAAGAAATCCTAAAACTTTTGCATTTAAGGCATTCTTATAATAATGATCTATTTATATATAGTATGAGTTTTCTTGAATGTTGTTATAATTGACATCATTTAATAGCAACAATATGATTTATTGTATCAATATTTATAAATCATCCTAGAACAGTACCTAACACATAGTAGGCATACATGTCCATTAAATTTACACAATTTAATAAAATATTTGTTAGTCAACATTATCTTTCTCAGAATATAAGCAACCACGTAGACCTACCAGGTGAAATACAGAGATTTTTCATAAATATTTGCTGTTTATGATAAAGCTCTAAAATTTTTGGAAAATAACTTGGGTTAACAAGTTTACATAAGTTAAAAAGACCTTAGTGCAGGTATGCAATGTAGAGTAACAGTAATATCTTCCAGAAGGAAATCAGAAAGGGGATTTAAACAGAGTAAGATGATAATAATAGCTAAAATGATTTAAGATTTCCTTTTATTTTTTTTAATTTTTATGTGTTGTAGAATCTTTAGTGGGCAGAAAGCTTTTTGGATTTTCTGGGAGAAAGAAAACAAAGAGATACAGCTTAAATAATTGAAGATAGAATAGTTATTAAGAAAATATGAGATGTTTATTTCCTTGAACACAGAAATGCCTAGACAGTTCTACCACTCAGTATACATCTTGTTAACTCCTGGGGGAAAGGATGGCTAGGAAATGAAATTTGTAAAAAGTTACAAAGTGAAAGAGGTTGCATTTGAGGTGAGTGATCAGTTTTGTGAATTAAAGTATCCTAAAATGTTTGAGCATTGCTATGTATTATAATAAAATAAATACAGGTTCAAATGACAATGGCATTTTTACTTAAGAATTTCACTGAAGTTTTGTAGAAAAGTATTCTTCCATAGGACATTAAGAGCAGGAAATAAGATTTTGATATTAATTACAATAAATTAAGATGACACATAAAATAGTTACATAAATAGAAGTTCCAGAGATCAGTGGATTCAATTTTATCAATAACTGTACTACATCTTGCGTCAATGTAAATGCTACAAAGTATGGTTGGATTAGAGAGAAATAAAAACACATGTTTATTCCTTCATTATGATGTCCACTGTTTTATCTTTTTTTTTCAGAGACTAATTCATTGGTCTATGTCTTCTTTGTACAGTGAAGTGCACACTGGAGATCATCAATATAGTAGATGTCTAAATCTCTGATACTTTTCTTTTGCAGTAATATGGTCTAAACTACTACTTTTGTAATCATAGTACTTCAAAGTCATCACAAATTCTTTTACAGTGTTCAATTTTCCACAGATAGCCCTCTTTTATAATACTGTGCCTTACTTGTAGGTAATCTGGTATGGTTCCACTGAGTATACAATAGCAACAAAAATAAATTATTTCCTTAAGGACTGTTAGATTAAATATCCACTTACTGAACACGATAATCTTACATCTGAGTTCTTAAAGAGTGTCATATTTTGGAGAAATACTGTTTAACCTCGTACTGAGAAGCAGCAGGTATCATGTACAAAGCTCTCTAAGTCACCATTTTTTACAAACTTTTTTGTGATGTGTTTTACAATTGCAGTTACCATTATTGTAATTAAATAATCATTGGAAGCCTCTGTTAAGCATTGAATACCCTCACTGAATTGTAAGCTTCACTGAGCATTTCTCTCTTATTATATCCTCTATCCTTATTACCTAGCATGTTTTTTAATTTATCAAGTCTTAGTTTCCACATATGAATAATGGGATATAGTATAATATAATATACTTTATTGGGAAACAACATGAGTTTGTAGTAAAGTGCATGAATTTTTTAATCTGACAAACCTAATTTGCACCTCAGATATGGCAAATAGTAAGCATGTGAATGTAGAAAATTACCTAGAATCTCCAATAAAAGAAAAAAAAATTACAGCTACTATATTATTTATTCCAGAATATTTTGTTTTGGGAGGTTCTTTTTCATGTTCCATTTATTATAGATACAAGTTTATCTATTCCAATATATCAGTATTTTAGAATTGTTCATTCCTTAATTTCCTTTCTGAATGTGGATCATGTTCTTAAGTTTTTGATATGTCTTTGAGACATTTGGAATTATATATCAGATATTATGGGTAATAATTTTATAGACTCTAGATCTTGTCATTTTTCTCGAGGAGTATTAGGGTTTTGTTTGTTTTAACTGACAGTTATCTTGGCTGAACTCAAACTCCAAATTTTTTCTCGTATGTAAGATGCAGCCATTGAAATCAATGTACTGTTCAATATAATTTGTTAGCCTGCTTGAAGTTTGCCCAATGCATTCATAGAACAGGGATCTGCGAGAGAGTTGGGAAAAGTTTATGTGCAGAATGTGAAATCACTTCCCTATGACTTTGTTCTTTGTAAAATTACACTCCTCACATTCCAGCTATTGTGGTACCCTGATATCTGTCCTCTAATTCCCAAAGTCATTAAGTTTGTCAATTCTATCCAAGTTCTAGCTGTCTGTCATAGGTACTCACTGGAGACTTCCTTCAGGCAAAAATTGATAAAAAAATAGGAAACTCACTTAGGGTCATTCCTTTCTTCCCAATGTTGGCCCTTAGCCAGGTTCTGCAGTTTTTGGTTACACTAAACGCCATCAGATATTGTATTTTTATATTTTGCTTTAGAGTTCATAATTGTAACATGCAGAAGAGCTAAACAACTAAATACTCCAAAAGCCCAAACCTATCCTAGACCCTCTAAAAGTTGTTTTTTATATAAGTTATATATAAGTTGTAGAAATTAGTTATTTAAATCATATATATATATATACATACATATATATATATATGTATATATATATATATAAACAATTTCTTAGCACTGTATGAGAACACTAACGACTGGCATATAATGAGTGGTCAATATGAGGTAACAACAATGATAATACTTAGGTCATTGAGGATTAAATTAGGAAATATAACCTACTTCAAAATAGTGAAGTATTATATTCTCATTATTCATTCTCACAGGATGAATGAATTTCGTGAATATTTGGACAATAAAGATAACATTAAATTTAAAATTATATTACTAGTCAAGATAGTTAATTTCTTCTAGAAGTTAAACCAACTCAGATACAAGCCTAGCTAGTGTACATGTTGTGTCCACAAAGCATTTTCCTAAATCAAACAACCCAGTACATCAATCAGAATAGATTTTTAACTTAAAAGTTTTGGCATAATTGGGTAGCAAGTATCATTTTTGTTTCTTTATATTAACAAAACTGAAGGCTAGATTTTAAGCAGTTTATCAAAACTGTATAGAAAATATTTACATCATTCAGTTGCAAAATTTGAATAGGCATTATAAACTTCCCATTCTCTCTGTGATCTCACCTCTATTTTTTCTCTTTAAATACAATTTCAGATTCTAGGAAGCAGTATTCTGTTATTTTTTCTGCACTCAGAAGAAGATGCTGATGATTTTGTACGTTGTATTTGCAAAGCATTTTCTATTTACAATGTAACTTTATTTTTATAACGCCATTGTGAAGAAGTCTTCCCACCTGTGTGTATCTTCATTGTGCTAATGGGGATTATCATCCCAGTCCCTCAACATTTACTTCTGTCACTGGGAATAATGAATACACATAACAAAACCAGAAAATGCACATAATGACATGCTTAAATATGAAATAATTACTAGCATTATAGTCATCCTGACTCCAGTTACTGAATTTACCTTGAGAAAAATATAGAACAGTGTTAGACAGAAATCATTTGACAAGAAATTAGCATTGCTGATTTTTAAACACCTGTCTTAGATTTAAAAAGAAATTAAGAATAAAAAAAAAAAGATGGAAAATTGTTTCACATCTGGAGAAATTTTCTGGGATTTACTCTTATTTAAAATTTGTTTTGGGTATTTTCTTTATTGACCACTCTTAAGACATTATATTTATTTCTCTCTATAAAAATACAGTCTGATTAGACAGTAGTTAAAATCTTTTGGGGCTTTTTAAAAGTATATTTTCCAAAATTGTTCATATTTATATTGTACAATGTAGTGTTTTGATACATGTATACATTGTGAGATGATTGACTCAAGATAATTAACATAACTATCACTTCATATTCTCTTTGTTGTGGTGAGAATATTTAACATATACTCTCTTACCAATTATTAGTATACAATACATTGTTGTTACTGTACAATACACATCCAGCATTTATCACTACTAATTAAAAATTGGTATGCCTTAATCAACATTTCACCATTCCCTTTCCCACATGACCTTTGCCAATCATGATTTTACTGTCTGTTGTTTGGGGTTTGACATTTTTACATTCCACTTATAAGTGAGATAATGCAGTATCTGTCTTTCTCTTTCTGGTTTCATTTACTTAGCATAATGTTCTCCTCTTTCATCCATGTAGTCACAAATAACAGGATGTCTTTTGCGGGGGAGCTGAATGGTATTTCATTTTGTGTGTATGTTTGTGCATGTGCATTTTGTTAACCCCAAATCTCTGAGGTAGGTCTCAGTCAATTTAGGAAGTTTATTTTGCCAAAGTTAAGGGTACATGCCTGCGACACAACCTCAGGAGGTCCTGTCAACCAGTGCCCAAGGTGGTCTGAGTACAGCTTGGTTTTATATACTTTAGGGAGATGTGAAACATCAATCAATATGTATAAGGTGAACTTTCATTTGGTCCAGAAAGCTGGGACAACTGGAAGCAAAGGCAGGACGAAAATTCAAAGTGGGGAGGGGGCTTCCAGGTCATAGGAAGAAAAGAGACAAATGGTTGCATTCTTTTGAGTTTTTGACTAGCTTTTCCAAAGGAGACAATGAAGTGTTTATTTGTCTCAGTGAGCAGAGGGATGACTTTGAATAGGACAAGAGGCAGGTTTACCCTAAGTGGCTTCCATCTTGACTTTTTCCTTTAGCTTAGTAGTTTGGGGAATCCAAGATTTATTTTCCTTTCTATAAATCTCTCTCTCTCTCTCTCTCTCTCTCTCTCTATATATATATATATATATATATATATACACATATACACATATATGTGTGTGTGTGTGTGCATATATATATAAAGAAAAAAGGAAAAAGATATATATATATATATATATATATATATATATATATATATAAAGAAAAAAATCTTGGAGCCCTCAAACTACTAAGCTAAATGAAATTTATTTGTTTTTGGAAATTTATACATTTCTGCTATGTTATCCCATTTGTTGGTGTACATTGCTCACAGTAACCTCTTATGATTCGTTGTAGTTCTGTGATATCAAAAATAGATATATGTATGTGTATTACATTGACAAATATATATATATATATATATATATATATATATATATATATATGTATACATATAACAAATATGTGGAAAACAAACACATTCCTGACCAACAAATGAATAAAAGTTGTCACTTTACTCTGTTGACTGTTTCTGGTATCATTGAATAGTTTCTCTGTGTTTTATTGTAGTCCACTAAGTTTACCTAACAACAATTATTTTGAATTGTCAGGAAATTCATTTCTCCATTTCTTGGGATTAGTTACAAAAAATTATTGTGTTCCTTTAATCCACTAGTGATCCAGGAGTGTGTTGCTTTATTTTCACATACTTGTGTTTTTTTCAAAATTCTTCCTACTCTTAATTTCTAATTCATACCATTGTAGTTTAAAAAAGATATTTGATATGATTTTATTAATTTACTTAATGTTTTATGTTTTCTTTTATCATATACATATATTTTAATGCAGATTACTATATATAGCTAGTCTTTGCAACTGAGCATTATTCTGTAAGTTTTTTCCATGTTATCATGTGGTCTTCACAACTGGTTTTGTAATATATCCAGTGACTTCATAATATGAAGTGGACTGACCTTTCACCCTTCTTGAACTTTTAGATTCTTCTAATTTTCCACTATTAAAAATAATGCTGTCTGAGTGCAGTGACTCATGCTTGTAATCCCAACACTTGGAAGGCTGAGGCGGGCAGATCACCTGAGATCAGGAGTTTGAGACCAGCCTAGCCAAATGGTGAAACCCTGTTTATACTAAAAATACAAAAGTTAGCCAGGCTTAGTGGAAGGTGCCTGTAATCCCTGCTGCTTGGAAGGCTGAGGCAGGAGAATTGCTTGAACCTGGGGGATGGAGGAGCCAAGATCACACTACTGTACTCTTGCTTGGGCAACAGAGCAAGATTCCATCTCAAAATAATAACAATGCAGTAAATAATTTTGTGTATATTTTCTGTACTAAAGGTAACTTTCCTGGAATTGATTCATCTGGATAATTTTAATTTATTATTATTGCTATTATCTTTTTTAACTTTTTTTTTAGATTGAGGGATACATGTGCTGGTTTGTCATAAGGTAAACTGTGTCATGAGGATGTGGTGTACAGATTATTTTATTGCTCAAGTAATTAACATCATACCCAGTAGATAATTCTTTTTTTTATTCTCTCCCTTTTCCTACTCTTCACCTTCAAGTAGGCCCCGGTGTCTATTGTTTTCCTTTTTTTGTTTATGTGTTCTCATTGTGTAGCTCCCACTTAAAAGTGAGCACATGTGGTATTTGGATTTCTGTTCTTGCATTCATTATTTTAGGATAATGACCTTCAGCTCCATCATGTTGCTACAAAGAATATGATGTAGTTCTTTTTATGGCTGCATAGTGTTCTATGGTTTATATCTACTACATTCGCTTTATACAGTCTAGCATTGATGAGCATTAAGACTGATTTTATGACATTGCTTCTGTGAATAGTGCTGCAATGAATACACACATGCATATGTCTTTATGGTAGAGTGATTTATATTATTTTGGGATATATACAATAATGGGATAGCTGGGTCAAATGATAATTCTGTTTCAAGTTCTTTGAAGAATCATCACCCTTTCCAAAATTGCTGAACTATTTTACATTTTCACCAACAGTGTATAAGCATTCTGTTTTCTTTGCAATCTGGCCAGCATCTGTTATTTATTTATTTATTTATTTATTGCTTTTTAGTAATACCCATTCTGAATAGTGTGAGATAATATCTCATTTTCATTTTGAATTGTGTTTCTCTAATGGTTAGTGATTGAGTACTTTTTCATATGTTTGTTGGCCACATCTTCTTTTCAAAGTGTCTACTCATGCCCTTTGCTCATTTTTTGATGGAATTGTTTTTGCTTGTAAATTTGTTTAAGCTCCTTTCAGAATCTGGGTATTATACCTTTGTTGAATAAATAGTTTGCAAATATTTTGTCCCATTCTGAAAGTTTTCTGTTTACTCTGTTGATAGTTTTCTTTGTTTTGTAAAGCTATAGCTTAATTAGATACTATTTGTCAACTGTTGTTTAGTTGCAATTGATTTTGGCATCTTCATCATGAAATTTTTGCCAGTTCCTAGGTTCGTTATGATATTTCTTAGGTTACTTTCCAGGGTTTTTATAATTTTAGGTTTTACATTTAAGTCTTTAATGCATCTTGAGTTGCTTTATATATATGCGTAAGGAAGGAGTTCAATTTCCCTCTCCTGCATATGGCTAGCCAGTTATCCCAGTGCCATTTAGTGAATAGGGAAACCTATCCCCATGGTTTCATTTATTTATTTATTTATTTATTTGTTCAAGTTTGTAAAATATCAGATGTTTTTAGGTATGTAGCATTATTTTGGGACTCTCTATTCTGTTCCATTGGTTTCTGTGTCTGCTTTTTTACCAGTACCATTCTGTTTTGGTCATTGCAGCCTTGGAATATAGTTTAAAATTGGTAATGTGATGCCTCCAGATTTGTTCTTTTTGTTTAGGATTGTGTTGGATATTCAGGCTACTTTTCTTTTTGGTTTTATATGAATTTTAAAATAGATTTTTCTAATTCTATGAAGAATGTAATTGGTAGTTTGATAGGAATAACATTGAATCTGTAAATTGCTTTGAGAATTATGGCCAGTTTTAGCAATAATGACCTTTCTATCCATAAGTATGAGTGTTTTTCCTTTTGTCTTTGAAATCTATTATTTCTTCAAGCAGCACTTTATAATTCTCATTGTAGAAATCATTTACTTCTCTAGCTGTATTCCTGAGTATTTTATTATTTTTGTAGCAATTGTAAATGGGATTATGTTCTTGATTTGGGTCTCAGCATGGATGTTGTTGGTATATTGAAATAGTTTTTTTTTAATATACATTAATTTTTTATCTTGAAACTTTGCTGAAGTTGCTTATCAGATCAAGCAGCTTTTGGGAAGAGACTCTGGGAGTCATATTATCTGCACAGAAAGATCATTTGACCTCTTCTGTTTCTATTTGGATGCCTCTTATTTCTTTCTCTTGCCTGATTGCTCTGGTCCTGACTCTCAGTACTATGTTAAATAGGATTGGTTAGAAAGGGCATTTTTTGGCTATTCCCCCATGATGATTTTAATTTTTAATTTGTTAAGATATGTTTTGTGGCCTACCAATACTTTCTTATTAATTTTGGTCTAGATAAGCTTTCTATTTCTGAAAGTGGGGAAATAAAGTCTTTTTTTTTTTTTTTTGCTGTTCCTTTCTTAAGTATTAATATTTATATGTTTTTAGTCACTTTAATGTTTTCTTAATATGTATGTAAAAGTATTTCCTCATGATTAACTAATTTATTATTATATATTCCTTTACTTTCAGTTTATATGTGTCATTAAAGCTGAAGTGAGTCCATCCTAGGCAGCACGTAATTGGGTCTTGGTTTTGTATCCATTCGGCTATTCTATATCTATGTAATTGGGAAGGATTATTTTGTATGAAATCCATTTCCATTCAAAGGAAGTAGTAACAGGTAAGAATTTATTATTATTCATTAAATTATTTTCTGGTTGTTTTGTATATATTTTATTTCTTTCTTCCACTCTTGCTGCCTTCTTTTACAATTTGATGATGTCCTATTAGTGCACTTTTATTCCTTTTTATTTTCTGTATGTACTATAGATTTTTGGTTTTATGTTGCTATGAGGATTACATCTGATAGCTATCAAAGTATATTTTAAGCTGATAAGAACTCAATACATAACACATCTACAGTATTACTCTTCACACATTGTAATGGTTGTAATCTCACAATTTATACATTTTTATTGTGGACCTCTTACCAAATTATTGTATCCATCATTATTTTTTATGATTTTTTAAACCTATATACTAAAAGTATAAGTGTTTTACACATTTTCCCAATATTAGAATATTCTGTAGTTGACTGGATATTTACTTTTTCAAGTAAATTTTAAACTTTCATATGTTCTTATGTTTCTAATATTATTTGTTTCAGCTTGCCTTTTTGTAAGGCAAGTCTGGTGGTAGTGACCTCCCTTTGTTTATTTAGGAAAATATTTACCTCTTCATTTATGAATGATATATTTTCCAGATAAAAAATATTTTGATTGGAAAGTTTGCTTTTTTTTTCTTCACCAGCATATTTAATACACAATTACATCTCCTTGCTTATTTCTGCTGAAAAACTCATTTACCTTATAAATTTCCCGTGTATATAATAAACTTATTTTATCTTTCTACTTTCAAGATTATCTCCTCATCCTTGATTTCTGAGAGTTTGATCATAATATGCTTTGGTAAAGTCTTTTTGTGTTGAATCAAATTTTGAGTACTTTAAGCTTTCTGTACCTGGATGTTTACAGACACTCCTTGATTTGCATAAATTTATATTCCAATAATCTTGTTATAAGTTGAAATAGTATAAGTAAAATGTGCATTATTGCATCTAACCTATCAAAGATCATAGCATAGATTTGGCTACCTTAAATGTGCTCTTAACATTAGTGTAAAATAATTAAACATAAAGATTATTTAATAATAAAGTGTGAAATGGCTCATGCAAATTTTTCAAATACTGTATTGAAAGTAAAAAAGCATGGTTTTAAGGCATTTGAAATACTTAGGAGTTTTTACCAAATGAATATTGCTTTTGCAAAATTTTAAAGCTGAAAGTTTAAAAATCATAAGTCAAATGATTTTAAGTCTAGTATTATCTGTATGTCTTTTCTCAGATTTGGGCAGTTTTTGGCCATTGATTTTTAAGTAAGTTTTCTTCCACTTTCTCTCTTCTCTTTCTGATATTTCTATAATAGAAATGTTAGCTCTTTTCATGGTGTCCCATAAAACCCATAGGCTTTCTTCATTCTTTTTCATTCTTTGTTTTTACCCACTGATTGGATATTTTAAATTAATCTTTATTTAAGTTCACAGATTCTTTCTTCTGCTTGACCAATTGTGCTATTGATAACTTCTGTTGTATTTTTAAAATTTATTATTTGCATTCTTCAGTTTCACAGTTTGTTTTTTTCTTAAGATTACAGTTCATTCATTAAGTAATTTTGTGTATTGTTTTTTCTGATTTCATTGAGCTGTTACTCTGTCTTCTATTGCAGTTCACTGAGCTTCCTTAAAACAGTTATTTTGAATTTATTGTCAGACATTTCATAAACCTACATTTATTTTTGTCTGGTTACTGGAAAATCATTATGTCTACATTTATTTTTGTCTGGTTACTGGAAAATCATTATGTTCATTTGATAGTGTTGTTTCCTTCATTTTTTCATTTTTCTTATTACCTTGTATGTTATATGCACATCTGTTGAAGCAGTCATCCCTTCCAGATTTCACACACTAGTTTTTTTTTTTTTTTTTTTCTTTTTTTTATTGCATTTTAGGTTTTGGGGTACATGTGATGAACATGCAAGATTGTTGCATAGGTACACACATGGCAGTGTGCTTTGCTGCCTTCCGTCCCCTCACCTGTATCTGTCATTTCTCCCCATGCTATCTCTTCCCACCTCCCCACCCCCCGCCCCTCCCCCATTTCCCCCCAACAGACCCCAGTGTGTAGTGCTCCCCTCCCTGTGTCCATGTGTTCTCATTGTTCAACACCCGCCTATGAGCGAGAATATACGGTGTTTGATTTTCTGCTCTTGTGTCAGTTTGCTGAGAATGATGGTTTCCAGGTTCATCCATGTCCCTATAAAGGACGTGAACTCATCGTTTTTGATGGCTGCATAATATTCCATGGTGTATATGTACCACATTTTCCCTATCCAGTCTATCATCGTTGGGCATTTGGGTTGGTTCCAGGTCTTTGCTATTGTAAACAGTGCTGCAATGAACATTCGTGTGCACGTGTCCTTGTAGTAGAATGATTTATAATCCTTTGGATATATACCCAGTAATGGGATTGCTGGGTCAAATGGGATTTCTATTTTTAAGTCCTTGAGGAATCGCCACACTGTCTTCCACAATGGTTGAACTAATTTACATTCCCACCAACAGTGTAAAAGTGTTCCTATTTCTCCACATCCTCTCCAGCATCTGTTGTTTCCCGATTTTTTAATGATCGCCATTCTAACTGGTGTGAGATGGTATCTCAATGTGGTTTTGATTTGCATTTCTCTGATGACCAGTGATGATGAGCAAAAATCACAAGCATTCCTATACACCAGTAATAGACTTCAAGAGAGCCAAATCAAGAACGAACTGCCATTCACAATTGCTACAAAGAGAATAAAGTACCTAGGAATACAACTAACAAGGAACGTAAAGGACCTCTTCAAGGAGAACTACAAGCCATTGCTCAACGAAATAAGAGAGGATACAAACAGATGGAGAAACATTCCATGTTCATGGTTAGGAAGAATCAACATCCTGAAAATGGCCATACTGCCCAAAGTAATTTACAGATTCAATGCTATTCCCATCAAGCTACCAATGACCTTCTTCACAGAACTGGAAAAAAACACCTTAAACTTCATATGGAACCAAAAGAGAGCCCGCATAGCCAAGTCAATTCTAAGCAAAAAGAACAAAGCGGGAGGCATCACACTACCGGACTTCAAACTATACTACAAGGCTACAGTAATCAAAACAGCATGGTACTGGTACCAAAACAGAGATATAGACCAATGGAACAGAACAGAGGCCTCACAGGAAATACAACATACCCACAACCATCTGATCTTTGACAAACCTGACAAAAACAAGCAATGGGGAAAGGACTCCCTGTTTAATAAATGGTGTTGGGAAAACTGGCTAGCCATGTGCAGAAAGCAGAAACAGGACCCCTTCCTGACACCTTACACCAAAATTAACTCCAGATGGATTAAAGACTTAAACATCAGACCTAATACCATAAAAACCTTAGAAGAAAATCTAGGCAAAACCATTCAGGACATAGGTGTAGGCAAGGACTTCTTGACCAAAACGCCAAAAGCAATGGCAACAAAAGCCAAAATAGACAAATGGGACCTAATCAAACTCCACAGCTTCTGCACGGCAAAAGAAACAGTCAGTAGAGTGAATCGGCAACCAACAGAATGGGAAAAAATTTTTGCAGTCTACCCATCTGACAAGGGGCTGATATCCAGAATTTACAAAGAACTAAAGCAGATCTACAAGAAAAAAACAAACAAGCCCATTCAAAAATGGGCAAAGGATATGAACAGATACTTTACAAAAGAAGACATACAGGAGGCCAACAAACATATGAAAAAATGCTCACACACTAGTTTTAATGAGTTTAGACCTTTACTTGTAGTTGAGTATGAGGGCATTAGCTGGAGGGTTGCATGATTCTGTCTCCAGTGTCAGCATAGTGCTATAGTCCTTGTGCATCTCTTTCAATTGAAGTCAGCATCAACAAAGATCGCAAGGGTCCTCAGTTGTCAATGCTGAGGTATTCACAGTATTTCTGAGGGCCATTGAAATATTTGGTAATGAAGGTTACCAGAGTCCTCCATATATCTTTTTGTCTAACGGGAAAGTCATGGTGCAGGAGATCCCTCTTGTCACTTAGTCTGACTTATACGATTATTTTTAGTGGCTGTGAAACCATTATCTGATGTGCAGCATTCGTATTGTACTCAGAGAGCTGGGTCTAGATTGCAGGCAAACATGAAGATGGCATAGCCTTCAGGTCCATGATAGCAATGGCACCAATTACTGGGTATAAGCATCCCCTCATGCCAAGCTGGTATCTGTGTTCCAGCTCTGAGTGCTTGTGGAGCAGCCAGAGAACCAGGTTACATATCAAGGAATTATGCAGGGCTACAGCAGCTCTAGAGTATTGGTTTGGTTGCATCCACTGGGGTGGTGGCTCTGGTGTCCTATGTGCAGATGTTCACTCAGATCCATAAAACAAGTTCTTAGAGACATTCAAAGAGACTTAGATTCCCAAACAATAATGGTGGGGCACTTTAACATCCCACTGACAATATTAAACAAATTATTGAGACAGAAAATTAACCAAAGATATTCAGGATGTGAACTCTGCTCTCAATCAGGCAGACATGATATATATCTGCAGATCTATCTAACCCCAAACAATAGAATCTACACTCCTCTCATCACCACGTTGCAATAACTCTAAAACTGATCACATAATTGGAAGCAAAAAATACTCCTCAGCAAACACAAAGCAACTGAAATCATAACAGTCTCTCAGACCACAGTGTAGTCAAACTAAAAGATTAAGAAATTTACTCAAAACCACATAACTACATGAAAACTGAACAACTTTCTCCTAAATTAATCTTGATTAAATAATTAAATTAAGGAAGAAATCAAGAAGTTTTTGAAACTAATGAGAACAAAGATACAATTTACCAGAATCTCTGGGAAACAGCTAAAGCAGTGTTAAGAGGGAAATTTATAGCAGTAAATGCCAACATCAAAGATAAACTAGAAAGATCTCAGGTTAACAACCTACTATCACAACCAAAAGAACTAGAGAACCAAGAGCAAACAAACCTTAAAACAAGCAAAGACAAGAAATAATCCAGATCAGAGGTGAATTGAAGGTGGTAGAGACATGAAAAACCCTTCAAAAAATTAAAAAATCTGGAAGCTGTCTTTTTAAATTAATAAAATAGAACAGTAGCTGAACAAATAAGAAAAGAGAGAAGATTTAAATAAACATAATCAGAAATGATAAGGGGGTTATCATCACTGAACCTACAGAAATATAAGCAACCATCAGAGAACATTAAACAACTTTATGCACATAAACTAGAAAACCTAGAAGAAATGGATTCATTTCTGGAAACATATACCCTACCAAGCCTGAACCAGAAAGAAAAAAAAAAATAGCTGAATATACCAATAATGAGTACTAAAATTGAAGCAGTAGTAAATAGCCTACCAATCAAAAAAAGCCCAGGACCAGAAAGATTCATAGCTGGATTTACCCCAGGCACAAAGAAGAGATGGTACCATTTTGGCTAAAACTATTCCAAAAAAATTGAAAAGAAGGATTTCCTACCTAACTCATTCTCTGAGGCCAGCATCATCCTGATACCAAAACCTGGCAGAGATACAGCAACAAAAAAGCAAACTTCAAATGAATATCCTTGATTAACATCAATGAAAAAATCCTCAATGAAATATGACCAACCAAATCCAGCAGCACATCATAAAGCTTACCTACCATGATCAAGCAGGCTTCATCCTCAGGATACAAATATGGTTCAACATATGCAAGTCAACAAATGTAATTCATTGCATAAACAGAAATAAAGACAAAAATCACATTATTATCTCAATAGATGCAGAAAATGCCTGATAAAATGAAGCATTCTTTCATGTTAAAAAACCCTCAATAAATTAGATGTTTAAGGAATATATTTGAAAATAATAAGAATCATATATGGCAAACCCATAGCTAATATACACAATGGCCCAAAACCCATAGCTAATATACACAATGGAATTATTCTTGAAAACTGGAACAAAACAAAGATGCCATCTCTTACCACTCCTATGCAGCATATTTTTGGAAGTTCTGGCCAGGGTAAACAGTGAAATAAATAAGGCATATTTAAATAGGAGGAGAGGATGTCAAACTACCTCTGTTTGGAAATGACATGATTTTATATGTAGAAAATTCTATTGTCTCAGTCTGAAAGCTTCTTAAGCTGATAAGCAACTTCAGCAAACTCTCCAGATACAAAATCAGTGTGCAAATAATACTAGCATTACTATACACCAACAGCAGTCAAGCTGAGAGCCAATCACAAATGAACTCCCATTTACAATTGCCACAGCAATAACAAAATATTTAGGAACACTGCTAACAAGAGAAATGAAGAACCTCTTCAAGGACAACTACAAAAACTACAAACCACTGCTCAAAGAAATCAGAGATTACACAAACAAGTGGAAAACATCCCATGCTCATGAATAGGAAGAATGAATATCAAGATAATGGCTGTAATGTCCAAAGCAACTTATGGATTCAATGCTATTTCCATTAAACTGCCATTGATATTCTTCACAGAATTAGAAAACTATTTTAAATTCATATGGAACCAAAAAATGAGCCTACATAGTCAAGGCATTTCTAAGCCAAAAGAACAAAGCTGGAGGCATCACCCTAACCAACTTTGAACTATAATACACTAAGGCTACAGTAACCAAAGCAGCATGGTATTGGTACAGAAACAGACAAATTGACCAACAAAACAAAATAGACAGCCCAGAAATAAGTCTGCATACCTAAAACCATCTAATCTTCAACAAACCTGACAAAAATAGGCAATGGGGAAAGGATTCCCTATTTTATAAATGGTGCTGGGAGAACTGGCTAGCCATATACAGTAAATTGAAACTGGACCCCTTGATTACACCATATAAAAAATATTAACACAAGGTAGATTAAAGACTTAAATGCAAAGCCCAAAACTATAAAAATTCTAGGAGAAAATGTAAGCATTACTATTCACAACATAGGCACTGGCAAATATTTTATGAACTCTGGATCATTGTACCTTTTGATATACCAACTATTCACTTATTAATCTAATATGCAGAAAGTATATAATCAGGTTTTTGCAGTAGGAGCTAAAGAAAGAGAATCATAAAATTACATAATTTCAAAATTTAGAGCAGTAATAGAAGTAGTATTTATTAGAGGGTTGCAGTTTTTGTGAAGGATCAGATAGTAAATATTTTAATTTTGGCAATCCAGATAGACTTGCCACAACTATTTAACTCAACCATTGTAGCAGAAAAGCAGTCATAGACAAACATATAAATGGATAAGGCTGTGTTACAATAAAATTTATTTACAAAAATAACCAATGGGCCATACTTTGACAACCCCTAATTTAATAGTCATTTGGACTGTAGAGAAACATACTGAGGAAGATGTATTTCCCAAGGTGAAAGAAGTCCAAAATTTGGCAGAGTGAGGACTAGAATACTTTTAGCAGCAGTCCAGCTCTCTTTCCAGAAATTCAGAAACCAAAGTTGCTAGTAGATTAAATGTGTAATATTTTAGCATATAAATAACACAAGATTCTACTTACTATAACACATTGATAGTTTTACATTTTTGAAGACTGGTTGTAACTATGTAGAACAATAAATAAATTCAGACTTTGATTTGATTGATGTGTCAAATGAATCAGAAATATAGTGTAAGTTATCTATCTTCCCACTCTTTTTATCATAAATATTAAAAAAAATAGATCTTTTGTAGTTTATCTAACAAGTCATAGCCTCCTTAACACCTTAAAAGTAAACCAGGAATTTGAAATTTAAAGATTAAAAATAGTTCACTACGTAAGGTAGCACAAGAATGAGCTTTCTATGTCCTTACAATAGGAAAAGACAATTGTGCCCAGTTTAAGTGAACTTCAGCCTAAGCAGAATCTCCAAAAATTATATTGTTTGCATTTATATGAAAGAACTGAAAATAGCATATAAACAATGTGTATGTCATATGCATAAAGAAATAAAGTAGAGCAGTTTAAATATCCAACCACAAAGAATCTAGGAATATGGTGTAATTTTGAAATACAATTTTTGCAAATATAATCAAGTTCAGATAATGTAGGCCCTAATCCAATGATCTGGATGACCTTAAATACTCACAATGTAGAACATAAAACATATTTTAAAAATAATGATCTAGATTAGATTCTATGTTTTGAGATTAAAAATAAAATAGTGTCATTTACTGCTATTTATCACCTATTTATTCATAACTGCCTATCATTGTTTACCTTGGTTTGAATGCTCTTTGCCTTGCATTCTAACTTATAAAAGTCATATGTATACTTCTAAACACAGATATTAATACAATATTAACTTCTATTAAGATTTGCCAGTCTTCCCTGATATAAGTATGCATATTTACATATTTTCTGCTTGCTCATTTTTCTTTTCTTTCTCGGAGAACATTTCTCACTATCTTCCTTGTGAATACATGTATTCCAACTAGTTAGAATTTTCTTGAGTTTCTGAACCATATTTTCAATATCCTGAATCTCTCAACAAAATACTTTCTTCATAGGTTAAAATGATAGAATTGTCATTAGAGTAAAACCAGAAAGCTGGTTTGGTACATTTCTTCAACAGATTAAGAAATGAATCATTTTGCTATTTAATAAACAGACTAAGGTGTTTTGATTTAGCTGAATGTGTAGTTATATTTTCACTACATAGTGTTGCCTTCAGCATTTTATAAATTATTCTTTGATTGGCTAAAACATATATGCTTCTTATGAAAACTATTCGAAATCATATTTAAGTAAAATAAAATAGTCCAAAATTGATGTGAAAATGAAACATTCTTTTCCTACAATAGAGTGAGTTAGTTTCCTAATCTTATTTTCCATTTAGCTTCTTAAATTTTCATTATTTATCTCTGCTCATCATCACCTCCTTCTCCTGGCTAGTATAAAAGAAAACAGATTTGAAGTAAATTTGATCTGCAATTTACTTACTTCATGGAACCTTTAGTAAAAGTTATTTAAGGATGTGAACATTAATGATCGAAGTAAGAGAAGGGGATGTTTGAGTACCGTATTCATCTAGACTTTGCTATTTTCTATTTCCAAGGGTAACTGAGAGTTGAATGAATCATGAAATAATGTGCTGCAATTGGTATATCTAAAATGGTTCTGGTGGATGAGAGAGTTAATATTCCAAGGCCACATCTATAGGCAACTCTAGAATCAACCAATTTACAGTTAAAATGCCCTTTCTGATACTTTTGAAAACTAAGTTTGACACAATTGACAGAATTTATCATGTCAACACAATTTATGTGTTCAACTCAAATTGGTCGTTAAAGTAACCAAAAATAATAATTGATTGAAAAAATGTCAAGTGAGATTCGTCAAATATGTGTAATCAAAGAGTTGTGTTTTTTCTATTTTTAAATGTAATAAAATAATCTTGAAATTTGATATACATTTCAATATAATCCAAATAATTTATTTTTTATCTTGTCTCCAAATTACAAATAATTTATACAAATATTCAATTAATTCCAATATTAATGAGGCTCAAAAACAAACAAACAAAAAAATCAAAGATTTAAATTTAAAATTAGTTTTCCTAAAACTCAGTTATGGAAATCTGGGTATATCATATTAAATATAAATAATTGTACATTTAATAGTTTGATACTTGTGATATTATCTTCCTAACTAATTAAAATGATGACACATGGCTACTTTTAAAATACTTTTAAACAAACATACTTATTTGACCTTCACAATATTACTGGCATTGTGAAGTAATTAGGGCATATACTATTATTTTTATTCTCATGTGAGAGATGAGAAAACTTTGATTCATTTAGTAAGTTGTGAATGCAAATTACATTGTATACAACAAAATATCATGCTTTGTCCTACCCATGACTGACTTGCCCAGGCATAAAATAAATATGCTTGTACTTGGGTTATCATTATAGTTTTGTTAAAATCAAAATGTATGACTAAGGAAATTTCATTAAAATGCTTTAAATAAGGACTAAGTTCTATTATGCATGTAGTGGATTCATATATTTTCCAAATATCAAGTTCAATATTTTATGCATCTTTCTATGTATGTGTGTGTATCGGACTCTCAGAGATAGTGATGCAATTCAGTGTTGAATAAAAGTAAATTCTCAAATTTTTCACACATTAATAATTATTCTGAATTTCAAACAGTTCAGTTTTGCAATAGTTACGTAATTTTATATAAACGTGAATAATTTTTGTCAAGAACACCTATTGGTATTTAGTGGAAGTAGTAATTATCTGAATATATTTTGATAAAATAGATAAAATGTATTTTTCTTCTGAAACATGTAAGAACACATTTATGAATCTTCTTTTGTAATTGACACTACTTTTATTGCTTCCCCTGGTGGAGGAGAAGAGAAAAATAAAACAATAGACATATTTGCTAATTTTTATGTAATAGGCATTTGTCCATAGAATAAGAGCCTGAAAGATTTCTAACTAGCTGATTAAATAAGGAGTCATCATGTCTTCTACTGTTATCTCTGTATGTCAACTATGTTTACTAAAATAATTTTGGTTTATGGAAAATGTTATTAATTGGTTACATGAATTTGTTATAAATAAAATAATATGAGCCAAGAAGACATCATTTTAAATACCAGCTTCTTCACCTACCTGCTGTCTGATCTCAATGTTTATTTAGCATCTTCGAGCTTATTTAGATATCAGAAGGATGATATTTTAATAAGTATATCTCAGGGTGTTTAAAAATATTAAACAATATTTACGTAAAGTAGATTATAAATTACTTGATTGCCTGAACCATCACTTTATTATATGTACCTATTACTTCTGCTCATTTTGCAGTGGAAGGAATATGATGGCATGATTTTAGAAACTGACATAACTACATTTAAAGCTGAGGTCAGGATAATTATGATATCATTTATAATGGAAAAAATAGGTTACATGCATAGTACAACTAGTTTCTAAGGTATAGGAAGAATTAAAATGTCAGAAAGAGACATTGATGCAATCCAGAATTTACTAATAGCAGGAAACCATTCCTGTCTTTAAGGCTGTAAATATAATGGAGAAATGGAGTTGCAAGAAGCCAAGAGCATGACCACTGGCTGCTGCTGGCACCATGAAGGGTAGGCCTTCCTGGAGGTTGTTGGAACAATAGAGAAAAGATAGCTACTTCCAGAGATAATCCCCAAACCAGAAAGAGGGAGGTACTATGGCTTCTATGTCCAAGACTAATACCTTAGAAGAACTTTTCATTGGTCAAAACTACTCAAATTCAGATCACAAGAGAGCTTATAAGGTATAATTTGCATAGACAAGACAAAGAATAGATGTGTGAGCAACTAACTCAACGGAACACTGATGACATTGTCTGACATTTACGTGAAAATTTCAGTTAAGAAAAAGAATGATTGATCAAGACTAGAGAATTAAATTCAGAAGCAGGAAGGTAGCAGCTGAGGGTTAAAAGTGAATTCTTTTATTCATTGTATAAAAAATAATTTGATGAAAGGCAGGTCAATAGATATAAAAAGAAGGAGATGATGAAAAAGAAGATGCAGATAAAAGATCCTATAAATAAGTTTTTTCAAAATCTGACAGAAAATGAGCATGTAGGATATAATTTCTCTGATTGCAAAGATAAGAAGAAGATTGAAAAAGAAGGGAAGGCATCACACCCAAAAGGTCAAGTTATAATTCTGTTTATGTACATACATGTGTGTGTGTGTGTGCGTGTGCATGTGCATGTGCGTGTGTGTGTGTCTGTGTGTATAATATAAGTATTATACAGGCATGCCTGGAAAATATTACAGGTTTGGTTCCATATCACCACAATGAAGCAAATATCACAATAAAGTGTGTCACATAAATTTTTTTGGCTTCTCAATGCATATAAATCTTATGTTTATACTATATGATATTCTACTAAGTGTGCAATAGTATTGTCTTTAAAATGTACATATTTTAATTAACACACACTTTATTGCTTAAAAATGTTAATGATAATTTTGGCCTTTAGCAAGTCACCTTTTTGTGGTGAAGGGTCTTGCCTTGATGATGATTGCTGACTAATTAGAGTGGTGGTTGCTGCAGTTTGGGGTGGCTCTGGCAATGTCTTAAAAGAAAACAGAAGTTAACTTTGCCATGCTGAATCTTTTTTAAGCAAAAAGTTCTCTGTAGCATGTGGTGATGTTTGACAGCATTTTACTCACATTAGAATTTATTTCAAAATTGTAGTAAACCCTCTCAAATTCTGCTGCTGTTTTATCAGCTAAGTTTATATAATGCTCTAAGTTGTTTGTTTATATTTCTGCAATGTAAATAGCATCTTCACCAGGAAGTAGATTCCATCTAAAGAAACCAAGTTCACTGTTGATCCATAAAAGGCAATTACTCATCCATTTAAGTTTTATCATAATATTGAAATAATTAAATTCCCATGATTTTCAAAATGGAAAATGAACATTGGCTTCATTTTCAAGTCATTGGTTAACCCCTGGCAAAAGAGTCAGCCTGAACTTTGAAGCTTTAAAAACAGGCAACTTCTCAGCTGTGAAAGTCCACATGGCAGATTTCACTAATACTAGGCTTTTAATCTACATGAAGAATGTGTTGTTTAGCATATCCATCTTTATGAATTATTTTAGATGGATCTTTTTTTTTGTCACATGTATAATAATCGCATCAGGGTAAATGGGGTGAAATTTCCTTTTTAATTAAGTCAGTTCAAGTTCAGTTTTCAGTTTCTTTTATTATTATTATTATTATTATTATTATACTTTACTTGCAGTTTCTTCATCACCATTTGCTGCTTCATCTCACACTTTATGCTATGGGAATGGTTTCGTCCCTTAAACTGTGTGAAGCACTCTTTGCTAGCTTCAACCTTCTGTTCTGCAGATTCCTTGTCTTTCACAGCCTTTATAGAAATGAGGAGAGATAGGGGCCTTGCTCTGGATTATGTTTTGACTTAAGGGAATGCTGTGGTAGGTTTGATCTTCGATACAGAACACCTAAACTTTCTCCATATCAGCAATGATTTGCTTTTTTAAATATCATTTGTGTATTTTCTAAAGTAGTACATTTAACTTTTTTCAAGAACTTTTCCTCTGAATTCACAGTTTAGCTAATTGTTTGGCACAAGAGGCCTAGCTTTTGACCTATCTTAGCTTTCAATATGCCTTTCTCACTGATTTTAATCATGTCTAGCTTTTAATTTAAGGTAAGAGATGTATGACTCTTACTTGAAAACTTGGAGATCATGATAGGATTACTAATTGGTTTGATTTCAATATTTCTGTGTCTCAGGGAGGCCCCAGGAGAGGAAGAAAGATGGGGAAATAGTGGGGCAGTGGTGCAGTCAGGATGCACAGTATTTATCAAGTAAGTATACCATCTTATATGGACATAATTCACATTGTCACAGAATAAGTATAATAGTAATTTCAAAGATCATTGATTGCATATTAACATGAAATATATAATAATTTTAAAAAGTTGAAATATTTTGAGAGTTACCAAAATGATACAGAGAGACCTAAAGTGAGCCCATCCTGTTTGAAAAATGGCAATTATAGACTTGCTAGATGCAGGGTTAGCACAAACCTCCGATTTATAAAAGTCACAGTATCTGAAGTGTAAAAATGTGAGATGCAATAAAAGGAGGTATACCTGCATATTTAATACTTATTGTATAGAATACATTATATACATATACATTCATATATATATTACCTATGTATATTTACATGTTTCTAGCTGTATATATATACATGAATATACTATTCAATTATTTATATACACAATTTTTATTTGAAATGTCTATATAAAATGTAAATGTGAAATAGGTTATGTATATTATTTTGTATTCAAATGATTACATATAAAATATGCAGATGCTCCTTGATTTATGATGGGGTTATCGCCTGATATAGACATACCACCATCATAAGTCAAGAAACATACTGAATCAGTATTGTTCTCCCATCATTGTAAAATGGAAAAGTCATTAAATAGAAAAATTTCATTTTGGATACCATCTGTATATTTAAAATACATATGTGTGTATGTGTATATATATACATATACACATACATACATATGTTTCATGGAGAAAGTCAAGTTTATTTCCATAGTACTTCTGTAAAAGTTTTATAAAATAATTTTTTATGATATTATGTATATATATTTTAGGTGAAAAATGATGCAAGAGAGATTCCTAGAGCTGGAAGCTAATCCCATTGAAAAGACTCTTTGAACATACAAATGCTGAAAGGGGCCAAGATATATCTTAGGCCATTGCTTCAGAAATTACAAGCCCCAAGCCTTGGCCTCTTCCATGCAGCATGGCCACTTTCTCTCATTTGGAATGGAAACATTTACCTAATGCTTGTTCCCTATTGTGTCTTGAAAGTAACTAACTTGGCTGGGCACAGTGGCTCTTACCTGTAATCCCAGGACTTTGGGAGGCCAAGGTGGGTGGATCATGTGGTCAAAAGATCGAGACCATCCTGGTCAACATGGTGAAACCCTGTCTCTACTAAAAATAACAAAAAATTAGCTGGGCATGGTGGCGCGTGCCTGTAATCCCAGCTACTCAGGAGGCTGAGGCAGGAGAATTGCCTGAACCCAAGAGACGGAGGTTGCAATGAGCAGAGACTGCGCCATTACACTCCAGCCTAGGTAACAAGCAAAACTCCTTCTCAAAAAAAAAAAAAAAAGAAAGAAAAGAAAAACAAAACAAACAAACAAACAAAAAAATAAAAAAGAAAGAAAGAAAGTAACTAATTTGCTTTTTATTTTGCATGCTCATAGACACAAAGAACTTGCCTTGCCTCAGATGAGATTTTGGAGTTGGACTTTTGAGTTAATTCTGAAAGGAGTTAAGACATTTGGGGAATGGGAAGGGGGAATTGGTTTTGAAATGTGAAAAGGACATAAAATTTTGGAGACGCCAGAGGCACAATGATTTGTTTTGTCTCTATATTTCCACCCAAATATCATCTCCAATTTTAATCCCTATGGGTTGAGGGAGGAACTGATGGGAGGTGATTGAATTATGAAGGCAGTTTCCTTCATGCTGTTTTAATAATAGTCAGTGAATTCTCATGAGATCTGATAGTTTAAAAAAGTTTTTAGTGATACCCGCCTGCATTGATTTTCTCTTGTGTTCCACAATGTAAGAGATGCCTTGCTTCCCCTTTACCTTCCACCATAATTGTAAGTTTCCTGAGGCCTCCCAAACAATGTGTACTGTGAGTCAATAAAACTCGCTTGTTTTATAAATTACCCAGTTAAGGTAGTATCATCATAGCAGTGTGAAAACTAAGTAATACAATATGTATGTGTCAATCATACATTCTGCAATTCTTCTAAACTTATCTTTTAGTTCAAAGCACCTTTTTTAGTAAATTCTATGAGACTTCCTGCACAGGCAATTATGTTATCCACAACTAGTGACAGATTCATTATAATTTCTTTAACATTTTTGTGGTATAAAATTTAACTTTCTTAAATGATTACAAACCCTCAATGAATTAGGCATTGAAGAAACATATATCAAAAAAGTAAGAGCCATCTATGAAAAACCCAACATTATTCTGAATAGGCAAAATTTATTAGAATTTTTCCCAAGAACTGGAAGAAAACAAGCAGGTTCACCTTTATCATTCCTATTCTATATAGAAATAGAAGTCCTAGCCAGAGCAATCAGGCAAGAGAAAGACATAAAAGCTAACCAAATAGGAAAAGAAAAAAACAAATAATCTGTGCTAATGTTACTAACCTATACCAGGAAAACTTTAAAAATTCCTCCAGAAGACTCCTAGACCTGAAAAACAACTTCAATAAAATTTCAAGATACATAATCAGTGTACAAAAATCAGTAGCATTTCTGTAATTATTTTTAATGGCAAAGACCTCAATTACTTTTGGAGCAACCTAAATTAAAACAAAGATGAAAGGAATAATAAAGGTTGCAAACAAAGGAAAAATCAATCCATGCTCATGAATTAAGAGAATCAGTATCATGAAAATGACCATAATGCTCAAAGCAGTCTATAAATTAACAGAATTTTTACCCAAATACAAATGTCATTTTTCACTGAATTAGAAAAAATAATTTTAAAATTTACACGGAACCAAAAATGAGCCTGAATTACCAAAGCCATCTTCAGCAAGAAAAATATAGCCAGATTACCTGACTTGAAACTATACTATAAGGTTATAGTAACAAAAACAGTGTGGTGCTTGTGTAAACATGGAAACAAATACAAGACCAGTGAAACAGAATAGAAAATTCAGAAATAAAACCACATACACACAACCATCTGATATTCAACAATGTTGAAAAAAATAAGCAATGAGGAAAATATTCCCTATTTAATAAATGGCTCTGGGATAGGTGAAAAGCCAAATGCAGAGGAATGAAACTGGACCTTTACTTCTCACCATATATGAAAATTAACTGAAGATACATTTGTGTCTAAATATAAGACTTCAAACTGTAAAATCCCTGAAGAAAATCTACTCAAAACCGTTCTGGACATTGTTTTATGTAAACAATTTAAGACTAAGACCTCAAAAGTAATTGCAACAAAAACAAAAGTTGACAAATGGGACTCGATTAAACTAAAGATAATTCTGCCCCTGGACCCTCCCAAATCTCACATCCTCATATGTTAAAATCAATCATGCCCTCCTAACAGTCTCCACCTTTAATCATTCCAGTATTAACCCAAGTGTTCAAGTTAAAAGTCTCATCTGAGACAAGGCTAGTGCTTCCCAACTATAAGCCTGTATGATGGTTAATATTAAGTATCAACTTGATTGGATCGAAGTATGCAAAATATTGTTTCTGGGTGTATCTGGGTGTTGCTAAGTATTGCCAGAAGAGATTAACATTTGAGTCAGCAGACTTGGAGAGAAAGACCCACCCTCAGGTAGACCCACCAACAATGTGGGTGGGTACCATCCAATCCATTGCCTCCACAGCTAGAAAAATAAATAAATAAATAAATAAATAAATAAATAAATAAATAACAGACAGAAAAGGTGGAAGAAGCTAACTTATTTAGTCTTTAAGCCTTCATTTTTCTTCTACACTGGATGCTTCTTTCTTTTGAAGATCATACTCCAAGTTATTTTGCTTTTCAATTCTTGGATTTACACTAGTGGTTTGCCTGGGGATCTTGGGCCTTTGGCCACAGACTGAAGGTCTCACTTTCAATTTTCCTACTTTTGAAGTTTTGGGACTCAGACTGAGCCACTATTGGCTTCCTTTCTCCTCACCTGGCACCTGGCCTTTTTTGGGACTTCACCTTGTGATTGTGTGACTCAGTTCTCCTTAATAAATTCCCTTTCATATATACATATATTAGCTCTGTCCCTCTAGAAAACCCTGACTAATAAAGCCAGTAAAATAAAAAACAAATTAGTTAATTCCAAGTTCCAATGGGCATAGAGGTATTAGGTAAAATTTCCCTTCCAAAAGGAACAAATTGACCAAAACAAAGAGGCTACAAGCCCCATGCAAATCCAAAACACCAGAGGGCAGTCATTAAATTTTAAAGCTTCAAAATAATGTCCTTTAACTCTATGTCTCACATCCAGGTCATCCTGATGCAAGGGGTGGGTTCCCAAGGCCTTGGACAGCTCCACTCCTACAGCTATGCAGGGAAGAGCCCCCCTTGGCTTCTTTCAGGAGCTGGCATTAAATGCCTATGATTTTTCCAGGTGCAAAGTACAAGCAGTCTGTAAATATACCATTCTGGGTTATGGAGAGCATAACCCGGAGCTTCTCACAGCTCCACTAAGCAATGCCCCATGGGCTCTGTGTGGGGATTCCAATCTCACAATCTTCCCTCTGTGCTCTCCTAGTAGAGGTTCTCCATGAGGCCTCTGCTGCTGCTACAGACATCTGAATGGACATTCAGGTGTTTCCATACATCCTCCAAAATCTAGCTGGAGGCTCCAAATTTTTGCCTTCTGTGCACCTCCTCTCACAGCTCCACTAGGCAACACCTTAGTGACTCTGTGTGGAGTCTCCAATCCCACATCTCCACTCTGTGCTTTCCTAGTAGAGGTTCCCCATGAGGCCTCTGCTACTCCCACAGACATCTGAATGGGCATTCAGGTGTTTCTGTACATACTCTGAAATCTAGGCTAAGGCTCCCAAACTCTTGCTTCATGTGCACCTGCAGGCCTAACACCATGTGGAAGTTGCCAAGGATTGGGGTTGTACCCTCTAAAGCCACAGCGCTAGCTGTAACTTGGTGTATTAGTCAGGGTTCTCTAGATGGACAGAACTAATGGAATATATATTATATATACATACAGGGGAGTTTATTCAGTATTAACTCACATGATTACAGGGTCCCACAATAGGCCATCTGCAGGCTGAGGAGCAAGGAGAGCCGGTCCAAGTTCCTAAACTGAAGAACTTGTAGTCCATTGTTCAAGGACAGGAAGCATCCAGCATGGGAGAAAGATGTAATCTGAGATGACAGACCGGTCTCTCTTTTCACATTTTTCTGCCAACTTATATTCTAGCTGTGTTGGCAGCTGAATAGATTGTGCTGACCTAGATTAAGAGTGGGTCTGACTTTCCCAGACCACTGACTCAAATGTTAATCTTCTTAGGCAACACCCTCACAGACACACCCAGGATCAATACTTTGTATCCAATCCAGTTGACACTCAGTATTAACCATCAAAGGTCCACACCTTGTCCACTTGAACCCATACACATCTGAGATCATACATAATCTTCAAATAAAGAAAATAATGAGATCATAAGTGTGCCTAATATAATACAACTATCCTTCATACAACCGGAAATACACCATCTCCAACCCAAATACTATTAATTAAAGTTAACAGTACTTAAACGGCGATATGAAGTCAATGAATCTTATGTCACATGATAAAGGAGAAAGGAAGTAAAATATATTTGCTCAGTACAAGTGTATATATGCACAAACATGTTTTAACAAAAGGAAGAAATACTCAGGACAATTACAGTCCTCATTTCTGCAGCTGGTCATGTGGTTATCATTGATGTTGATGACTACCCCTTCTTCTATTACCCATTCTGTATTCCCTTTGCTTTCAGCAAGCAACTCAGCAGGTCGTGAGTTTTTTTTTGTTTTTTTTTTTTTGGTGGAGTGACCCAAACCCTCATTCCTGAAGGGTCTGAGTCATTTGTATTCCTTCCTGGATTGGGCCGTTTTTATTCCTTCCTGGATTGGGCTGTTGTAGTTTTTCGTTGACCTTAATCACACGGCCTAGTAATACTAACAGATGCCATAATGAATCTCCTGTACTTCATGCATATTCTTCATTACCTCCTTTGTGGAGTAGTAGACTGACTTCATCTTGATAGTCTGTGTCAATCTCCCCAGCCAACACTGTAACTCCCTTCTTAGCCTGTTGACTTAAGGTAGAAGCAGTGTCCAGGTGGCAAGCCTAACTTCCAGTTTAATAAAAATTTTGTATATCCTGGTGGCAGCATTCTTCCCTCTGGAATGAAGACCTTTAGGCCAGCAGAATGTAATGTCACAGGATCAGGAAACAAAAATTTTGCTAGTGGATCAATAGGGGTGATGGTGAATGGGGCCACTTCAACTTCCAGCCCTCTATTTCTGTACTAGTGAATCCTGGCTATGAGAAAAAGAGTACCATATATTGGATGATGATTCAGAGCATACATGACCTTCTGGAGAATTTTGCCCCAGCCCTGCAAAGTATTGTCACCTAGTTGGTGTTGTAATTGTGACTTCAAAAGGCCATTCTACAGTTCTATCAATCCAGCTGCTTCTGGATGTTGGGGAGCATGGCAAAGTCAGTGAATTCCACGAGCATGAGCCCACTGCTGCACTTTAGCTGTAAAGTGAGTGCATCCAATAGAGGCAATGTTGTGTGGAATGCCATGATAAGGGATAAGGCATTTCATAAGTTCATGTATGGTATTCTTGGCAGAAGCTTTGTGTGCAGTAGGCATACCCATATCCGGAGTAAGTGTTTGTTCCAGTGAGGACAAACCTCTGTCTTTTCCATAATAGAAGAGGTCCAATATAATCAACTTCCCACCAGGTAGCTGGCTGGTCACCTTGAAGAATGATGCCATATCAAGGGCTCAGTATTGGTCTCTGCTTCTGACAAAGTGGGCACTCAGCAGTGACTGTAGCCAGGTCAGCCTTGGTGAATCGAAGTACACATTACTGAGCCTATGCATAACCTCCATCCTTTCCACCATGGCCACTTGGTTTATCAGCCCACTGGGCAATGAAAGGAGCCGCTGGAAAAAGAGACTGAATGGAGTCTACAAAACAGGTTATCCTATTCTCTTGATTATTAAAATCCTCCTCTGCTGAAGACAACCTTTGGTGAGCATTCATATGGGATACAAATATCTTCACAGTTTTTGACCACTCAGAGAGGTCCATCCACATACTTCTTCCCCAAATGTCTTTGTCACCAATTTTACAGTCATACTTCTTCCAAGTCCCTGACCATCCAGCCAAACCATTGGCTACAGCCCATGAACCAGTATATGATAAAAAATCTTGTCATTTCTCCTTCCATTCAAACTGCACAACCAGATGCACTGTTTGAAGTTATCCCCAAAGGTTTCCCTTTACTGCTGTCTTTCAGGGATGTCCTAGAAAGGGGCTGTAGTGCTGCAGCTGTTCACTTTCAGGTAGTTCCTGCATGTCATGACAAACCACCTGTGAACCCAGCCCTAGTCTTGTCTTTCTCTGTCAACTGATCATAGGAAACTAGCTATGAGGTCATTGGTACAGTCTAGGGGAGAGAAAAAGGCAGGGTGGCAGGAGTGAAGACCATGGACATTTGAACCACTTTCTCATGTAACCAACTTGTGCCTTCAGGACCTGTTGCAGCCTGATCACATATATACCCCTTTCATTTGATGACTGAATGCTGCTGTGTGTGACCCACTTTATGGCTAGAGGTGTCAGAAGGCAGAAGTTCATGATAGGTAGTTCAGGTTGCATAGTGACTTGATGTCCTATGGTCAAACTTTCAGTTTCCACCAAATCCCAGTAACAGGCCAAAAGCTGTCTCTCAAAAGGTGATTAATTATCTACAGAAGAAGGTAGGGTCTTGCTCCAAAATCCTAGAGACCTCTATTGTGATCCATCTGTTTGGGGCTGTCAAAGGCTCCAAACAGCATTCCTATCTGCCACTGATACCTCAGACACCATTTTCTCTGCTGGGTCATATGGCCCAAGTGGCAGAGCAGTTTGCCCAGCAGCCTGGACATGCTTTTGACCCCACTCAAAATTGGCAGACTTTCAGGTCACTTGTTAAATGCACCAGAGTAACACATCCAAATGAAGAATGTGCTGCATCCAAAATTTAAATATACACACTATGCATTGTACCTCTTTCTTTTTTGTAGGAGGGGACAAATGCAGCAACTTGTCATTCACCTTAGAATGAATATCTCAACAGGCCACACACCACTGGACCCCTAGAAATTTTACTGAAGTAGAAGTTCCCTGATTATTAGTTGGATTTATTTTCCATCCCCTGCCATGCAAAAGTCTCACCAATAAGTCCAGGATGTTTGCTAATTCTTGCTCACTGGAGCTAATCAGCATTATTTCATCAGTGTAATGAACCAGTGTGATATTTTTTGTAAGAAAAATAAATCAAGATTTCTCTGAATAAGATGATGACCCAAAGCCAGAGAGTTAATATATCCGTGGGGTAGGACCATAAAGGAATATTGCTGGCCTTGCCAGCTGAAGAAAAATTGCTTCTTATGGGCGTTATGGATAGGAGTGGAGAAAAAGACATTTGCCAAATCAATGGCTACATACCAGGTACCAGGAGATGTGTTCATTTGGTCAAGCAGTAAAACCACATCTGGTGCAGAAGCTGCAATTTGAGTTACCACTTGGTGGTAGTTAAGCTTATGATAATCCAGTCATTCTTCAAGATTCATCTTTCTTCTTCACAGACCAAATGGAGAGTTGAACTGGGATGTGTTGGAGATCACCAACCCTGCATCTTTTCAAGTCCTTGATGGTGGCACTAATTTCTGCAATCCCTCCAGGGATGTGGTAGTGTTTTGATTTACTTTTTTTTTTTTTAAGTAGAAGCAGCTCTAATGGCTTCCCTTTGGCCTTTCCTACTGTATTAGCCCTCATCCTACCAGTTAGAGAGCCAATGTATAGGTTTTGCCAGCTGCTAAGTATGTCTATGCTAATTATGGATTCTGTCACTGGGGAAATAACCACAGGATGAGTCTGATGATTCACTGGACCCACTCTAAATCAGACCTGAGCTAAAACTCAATTAATTACCTGTCCTCCATAAGCCCCTACTATAAATAGAGGAACACAGTTAGGTTTTAGGTCTCCCGGACTCAATGTGAACTCAGAGCCAGTGTCCAGTAGTCCTGGAAAAGTCTGAGCAATTTCATTTCCTCAATGCACAGTTACCCTGATAAAAGGCCAGAGTTCTCCTTGGAAAAGGATGGGAGAAATATTCACTGTACAAATTGTTGGTAATGTCATAGGGTCCTTCCTCAAGAGGACTCAGTGTACCATTTATTCAAGCAGTCTGGTTCTGTAAACTGGCTCAAGTCTGGAAATTGATTGAGAGGCTGAGATACTATGTTTTTATAACTCAAGTTAGTCTTGAGTTATAAACCATTCAACCTAGAAGATTTTTGCTTGTATATATTAAGCAGGAATGCAGTAGGCTTCCTATCAATTTCACTTCTAGGACCACCATGATTATTTAGACAATGCCAGAGTTCTACATGAGTCATATTATTCTGATTGCCACTTTGCCTCTGCTGTCAATTACAATACCTACACCCACCTTGCCTTTGATGGTTGAGTGCTGCCACTTGGCCCCTGCCACTTTGGGATCCAATTATTCCCATTGTACTTCATTTTTTTAGTTGAGTGACTGTGGTTATCACTGTTAGACCTGATATACAGAGAGAAGCAATTACAGAGCTGTTAAAAAATGTAGGTGCTGCCATCACAAATCTATTTTGCAAGGCACTGGTCAAGGGTATATCTTCTGGACCCTCCAAGCTAGGATAAATAGGTCTAAAGTGACTAATCCACTCCACCATCTCAATCTATCTAAACATTTGAATCCTTTCCTCTACATTAAACCAAGGGAGATCAGGCACTTCCAGATCCCTCACAGTGGGCCATCTTTTAATCCATATTTCAGCTAATCAAGTAAATAAACTATTAGAACCTTTTTTAAACTTCCTAAGCTGCGACATTAAATGCAGAGTCCCTGCTTAGTCAGCCCAAATCAATAAATTCAGCCTGATCCAACTTTATCCTCCTTCCACCATTATCTCACACCCTTAATATCCATCCCCATGCCTGTTCTCTAGATTTCTGTATATATAAATTAGAAAAATTCAAGCACTTTTTTTTAAGGGTAGCACACCTCCTCATGGGTCACACACTGAACCTCACCTCTACGGGTTCATCAGGACTTTAGTCTAGTTATAGGTCAAGAGGCAAACAGGGGTATTGCAAGTGGCTACTGAGAAGAATCAACATTATCTTACCTGGCAACTGACTCAGGGGAGGCCATCACTGTTGCTTCAGGCATCACAGGGTTTATCTCCTCAGATGATGGTGGAAAGGCTGATGGCAGCATGGGTCAGGTAGGGGATGTTACCACTTGGGGACAAGAAAGCTGTTTCTTCTTACACAAAAGGATCATCATAGTTTACAAAATGAGTATCCCCAGCTTCATCAGGGTCCTCCCACATGTCCTCATTCCAAGTTGCAGTGTCATATTCTTTTCCAATTAATGCCCTCAGTTTAACAGTAGACAGTTTAACAAGTGAGGCTGTGCATGCACCTTTCATTTCAGGTCAGTCACTTGCATCATAAGAGCTTGTTTCTGGTTTTCCAAAATTTTAGCTCTTTCTCTCCAGGAGATAAGACCCTCACTCAGGGTCATCTTAGCAGATTTGAGGCTCAGTATCTGCTCTGAGACCAGGATATAGAAATCCTGAGTTTATAATTTTCTTTCATCATTTTGTCACTGAACACAGCCTCCTCAGCCATCTGGAACTGAGTCAATTAGATTTCTTTTCTTTATAAATTACCCAGTCTCTGGTATTTCTTCATAGCAGCATGAGATGAGACTAATAAATAGAGTAAATTGGTACTACAGAGAGTGGAATGCTGCTATAAATATACTCCAAAATATGGAAGCTACTTTAGAACTGTGTAACAGACAGAGATTGGAACAGGTTAGAGGGCTCAGAAGAAGACAGTAAAATGTGGGAAAGTTTGGAAAATTCTAGGGACTTCGTTGAATGGCTTTGACCAAAATGCTAATAGTGATAAGGACAATGAAGTCCAAGCTGAGGTGCTCTTAGAGAGAAATGAGGTTCTTGTTGGGAACTGGAACAAAGGTGGTTCTTGCTATGCTTTATCAAAGAGACTGGAGCATTTTGCCTCTGCACTGGAGAACTATGAAGTTTTGAAGTTGAGAGAAATGACTTAGGTATCAGACAGACGAAATTTCTAAGTAACAAGGTGTTCAAGGCATGACTCATGTTCAAGTCGTGACTTGAGTACTCTTAAAAGCATTCACTTTTATGTATTTACAAAGATATGGTTTGGTACAGAAACTTACATTTAAAAGGAAAGTAGAGCATAAAAGTTTGGAAAATTTGCAGCCTGACTATGTGACAGAATAGGAAAACCCATTTTCTGAGGAGAAATTTCACCTGGCAGCTAAAATTCACATAAGTAATGAGGAGCCAAATGTTAATAGCCTAGACAATGAGGAATATGTATGCAGGGCATGTCAGAGATCTTCACAGCAGCACCTCCCATCACAGGCCCAGAGGCCTATAGGAAAAAATATTTTCATGGGCTAGGCCCAGGGTCTTGCTGCTTCGTGCATTCTCAAGACTTTGTGCCTGCATCTCAGTTGTGGCTAAAAGGGACTAATACAGAGCTCAGGCTATTGTTTCGGGGGTTTAAGCCTCAAGCCTTGGCAGCTTACACATAGTGTTGTGCCTGTGTGTGCAGAGAAGTCAAGAATTAAGGTTTGGGAACCTCCACCTAAATTTCAGAGGATGTCTGGAAATGCTTGGATGCCTCTCCAGAGTGTTCTGCATGAACAGGGCCCTTATTATGAACCTCTGCTAGGACAGCATGGAAGGAAAGGACATTTGGAGTCAGAGCCTCCACAGAGTCCCCACTGCAGCACTGCTTAGTGGAGCTGTGAGAAGAGGGCCACTGTCCTCCGTGACCTAGAATGGTAGATCCATGACAGCTTGCACCACGTGCCTGGAAAAGTGACAGACACTCAATGCCAGCCCATGATTGCATCTGTGAGGGGGATTGCACAATGTAAAGTCACAGGGGAGGAGTTGCCCAAGACCCTGGGAGCCCACCTCTTCCATTAGCATGACCTGGATGTGAGACTTGGAGTTAAAGGGGCTAATTTTGGAACTTTAATAACTTCTCTATTAAATTTTGGACTTACTTGCGGTGTATAGCCCCTTTGTTTTGTCCCATTTCTCCCATTTGGAATGAATATATTTACCCAATGTCTATTCCCTCATTGTATCTAGGAAGTAACTAACTTGCTTTTGAATTTGCAGGTTCCTAGGATGAAGGGGCTTGCCTTATCTCATATGAGACTTTGAACTTGGACTTTTAGGTTAATGCTGGAATCAGGTAAGACTTTGGAGAACTGTTTTAAGGCATGATTGTGTTTGTGAATGTGGGTACCTGCAATTTTGGAAGGCTCCAGGGTCAGAATGATATGGTTGAGCTATGTTCCCAACCAAATCTCATCTTGAATTGTAGTTCCTATAATCCCTGTGGCATGTGGGAGGGACGTGATGGGAGGCAATTGAGGCATGGGGTGGTTACCCCCATGCTGTTCTTATTATAACGTGTGACTTGGTTTTATAAGGGGCTTTTCCCCCTTTACTTGGCACTCATTCTCTCTCTTGCCACTATGTGAAGAGGTACCTTCACCATGATTGTAAGGTTCCTGAAGTCTCCCTTGTTGTGAGGAACTGTGAGTCAATTAAACTTCTTTTCTTTATAAATTACCCTGTCTAGGATTTTTTTTTTTTTCATAGCAGTGTGAGAGCAGACTAATACAGACAGCAAGCATATCTTCCCATGATAGAGCAGTATGGAGAGACAGAGCAAAGGGGTAGTGCCACACACTACCAAATTTCATGAGAACTCACTATCACAAGAACAGCAAGGGAGAAATCTCCCACCATGATCCAATCACCTTCCACCAGAACCCTTCTCCAATTCAACATGTAATTTGGGCAGAAACATAAATTCAAGCCATATTATTCATAGTGCTCTTATTTTATTCTTATTGGTCCTGAAGAAGGATCCTTGTAGACTTATTTCTGTACATCTCTTGTACAGAGAGCATGTTGGAATTTGCTTCTATGTCTGGGCCAGCAATAGTGAAGTAAAACATGGTAACCTTTGCACCAGTTTGGTAGAACTTCAAATTTTTGTCTGTTCCCCAAACAATCTGCTACCTTTTCCTTTTCAGAGTTCTTAGAAAGCTGTTCTATGCATTGTGCTCATGTCATATAGTTGCATTCAGTGAGATATATTGAGAAAAGTTTGCTTAAACTATCTTCTCTCCCCATTAATGGGGAAGCAGAATCACCATTAATATTTAATTGACATCCAAAAGTTTTCTTTTTTTAATTTTGTTCAGAAAATGATGTTGAATTTGTAATTGCTATGGATACATTTTTGAAAAAGTTAACTAAAAACTCCAATATAGACAATTAGAAAATAAATATCTTATCAGTGACTGATGTACAAATTGGTAGTAAATTCAACTTTGGGAAATACCTGGTAACAGATTGACCTTTTGACTGCTCAGTCAATAAAGACACAATCAGTAACTCTTCTGCATACATAACATTGTATTACTTAATTCATAAAAAAATCACTGTTTTGATACATACAATGCCAGAAGAAAAGGAAAAGAAAAATGTATTGACAAAAAAACTTAAACATGCCAAAAAAACTTAAACCAGAAACTTCAAATAACCCAACTGGTTTTGACTCCTTTTGCACCATTGGGATATGGAGGTAAATAATACATTAATAATTGAGTTTTAGCTATATATTCAAAAATCAAAACCTTCTAGACCTTAACTATAGGTCAGTAGGGACTAAGACCAATATCCCATACACTCTCTATAATTTTAATTCCATCACTATGCAATGAGGATTGATACTAAGTATGATGAGCCTCAGGCATTGCAGATTCTGAATTATCACAGATTCAATTACCTTCAGACTCCTGAACTTGCTAAGGTGAGTAAAAAGACTAATGCATTTTAGAAAGATTTTAAAATAATGAGAATTGACCTGAAATGATTGGGGATTTAATTCTTAGTTATTCGTGGACTTTTATTAACTGTATTAGCCAAATTTTTAAAGCATTACTGACAACCAAGATTTTTCCAACATATAATCTTCTGGCTTGAAATTTGCTTTGAATTTTAAAAATATCTTTAAAGAAAGAGCCAGAAGTTTGTTCTTTTGTGATAGTAAGAAGTTTCTTTTGGTAAGCTATTCAATTATTTTGGGTTTTTGTTTTGTTTTGTTTTGTCTTATTAATTAGATTGAACAATACAATATAGCTACTGCATATTTGTCAAAATAATAATATTTAGAAAAGCTAAATAGATATTGATATTTACTTCTTAATTATTTCATGTCTTACCAGTTGTTTTTATTAATGGGTATAAAGATAGTTTTACAGAGAAAACAATAATCAACTGTAACTAATATTCTTTGAATTTTCCTACTATATATTTAGTTAGGCAATCATATTCCTTTTTTACTTATTGGATATTTATAAGTAATATCTCTGAAATTGTTTATTTTTGGGATAATATATTTTATTGTTGAATCAATAATACATTATGAAATATGGAAATTATAGTACAGCTTTTTAATGTCAAATTCGTAACTAGATATCCTGCTCAGTCAGATTTCATTTCCCTTTAATCTTTTAACATACTCTATGCTACTTGAACATAAACTATTTCTGGTACTGTTTCTCAGAATAAGCTATATAGGCATTTGTTGAAATAAAATAATACTTGAATTATCTGATAATATTTTAAAACAGAACAAAGCACACAAAGCATATTGTTTTAATCTCTAATTTTAACCTGTGTTTTGTCAAACGTTTGTTTAATTTTTAGCATGTAGAGAGGTAGATAGTCATAAATGTTGGATTGCTTCCTTAAGTTGAGATTGTCTGAGCCATTTGGGAAGTTTCTTCTAAACTGTGACTGAAACATATCATATTTGAAAGATAGAAATGAACAGCTACACTTTGGTCAAGGAAAGGATTAATTTTTATAAAACCAGATGTCTATATCTGAATCAATTTAGACTTGATATGATTCATTCTTCATTGGATAGTAAGCATTCAAATTGTTTATACCCATTATTGATTAATTTTCTTAAAGGTGAAAAAATATTTTACGGATGTGCAGAGGAAAGAAAGGTAAATTGCACTAGAAAATTGCAGCTTCTGTGTTTTAAATGTTTCATCTGCAGGTGAATTTTCTAGAAGAAAATTATGTAGAACCCACATGATATGAACAAAAACTCTGTTTGTCAATAAGGAAAATATAAATCCCTAGGAAGAGGCCATGTAGTTGCCCTAAATTAAAATAAACTTAGAGGAAATCTTAATGATGTGACATTATGTGAGACCTTGGGTGAGTGCAGGAAATTCTAAAGATCATAATATAGAATAGAACTATATCTAAATGCCATTTGCCTGGTTCAGAGATATTGGTTCTTTGCACTCTACCTGCTTTTTCTCAATTAATGGGTTTATTTTTCTCTGTTTAATACAAATATCTAGTGTTTTACTTACTACCCCTGCTGATATTCTCAAATTTGATTTCATTTTTGTTCATGTTTTTGTTTCAGATTTTCTGCCACTTCACTTTTTATTCATTTATATATTTATTTATTCAACATCTATTTAGAGAGTATTTACTTTGTGTTAGACAGTGCTATAGGTGTTTAGAATTTAACCATGAACAAACCAGTAAAAAATTCCTGACTACACATTAGAGGAAATAAATACTATGGGAAAGGAAATATGATGTAGGGTGATGGGAAATTGTGAGGGTCAGAGGAAATTAGATGATTTCAATGTAAGATGAAGTGATCAGAGTGGGTCTCATTGGAAAGGGGATCTTTAAAACAGATTTAGAGGGCATAAGGGAGTTAACCTATTGGAAGAGTGTTCCACTCAAGGGAGATAGCAAGTAAAAAGGGCCTCAGGTGGGCATGTGCCTAGCATGTTTCAGGAGCAGAACTGGCCAGTGAGACAAGGGAAAGAATAATTCTGAAACCAGTCAGAAAGTTAGTGAGATACTGGATCATAAAGGGTTTTATAAGACACTAAGGATGTTCAGTTTACTTTGTTCAACAGGTAGAACTGATGACAGTTTTTGAGCAGAGATATGACATGATTAAATCACAGTTTTTTTTAAAAAAGATTACTTTTGTAGGGTGCAGTGGCTCATGCCTATAATTCCTTGGGAGGCCAAGGTGGGAGGATCATTTGAGGCCAGGAGTTTGAGACCAGCCTGGCCAACATGGTGAAACCCCATCTCTACTAAAAATATAAAAAAATGTGGTGGCGGGTATCTATAGTCTCAGTTACTCAGGAAATTGAGGCAGGATAATTGCTTGAACCAGTGAGCCAAGATTGTGCCATTGCACTCCAGCCTGGGGGACAGCGTGAGACTGTCACAATCAATCAATCAATAAAAATTACTTTGGCTGTTGTATTAAAACTATACTGTAGTTGGGCATGGTAAAGAGAGAACAGCTATGAGGCTTAGGGAATAATCGAAACAAGAAATTACATTGATTCTAAGTAGCGTTGTAAAAAAATGGTAAGTTGTTTATATTTGTGACTTAATTTCTTTTATAGTAATTATTTTAATACTATAGGAAAAATAGACTTAAAACATACCATCAAACAACCTGATCCAATTGACAGATATAGGACACACTACACAAGAAAAACATAATACAATTATTTTTAAAAGAAAACATAAGGTATTACAAAGATAAAAGGTGTATATAGGGCCACAAAATAAACTTCAACTAATTTAAAAGAAGTCAAACCATGCAAGGTATATTTCTTAACAATAATAAAAATAAACAAAAAAAGAATAGTTTCACAAAATCCTCATATTTAAAAATTTTATAACAAATGTTCAAATAATTTACAGCCTAAATATAAAGAACAAAATAAATTAATAATATTTTGAATTGAATGGAAATAAAATATATTAAAATTTGACAGCATAGCTAAAGTGCCAGAGAGAAAAATATAATAACAATAATTGCTTGTGTTTGAAAAACATGTAGTCTCAAATCAATACTCTAAATATCCATTTTAAGATAGAAGAAAAATAAGAGCAACTTGAACTCAAATCAAATAGAATAAAGGAGTAATAAATATAAAATTAGAAATCAATGAACTGTAAAGGGAAATAGAAAAAAATTCAAGAAAACTAAATGCTTATTAATTGTAAAGATAAAAAATAAGAAGACACTTAGCAGACTGATTAGGAAAAAAATAGAAATCAATTTATAATATCAGAAGGACATGCCTATTTAAAAGTTCTTATGGAAATATTAAGATTATATTAAAAATGTAGCCACTTAAATGAACAAATATCTTAAAATACTAACTTACCAAAATTTGTTTAAAAACAGGTAACCTCAATAGTACTATCTATTTAATAACCCTTTCAACAAATAAAACTTTAGGCAGAGAAGCCTTTTTAGTGAATTATCCTAAACAATGAAGGAAATAACTAAGAATTCTGAAACGCCTCTTCCAGAAAATTGAGGAAGATACTATATTTTGTAAGGCTATATTCCTACTGAAAGAAAATAAAAATAAAAGACCAAAAGAATGGGTTCAATATTAATCAGCAACATAGATACAAACATTCTCAACAATATATCAGACAATCAGCCCTTCTATATACGAAAAGGATCATATATCATGACATATCCTGGTAAAGCAACGTTGATAGATTTAAAAAATCAAAACATTCGAATTCACCCTATCATTAGACTCTAGGCCATCGATATACTAATGTTTATGTGTGTGTTGGTGTGGGAAAGGTAGAGGTAAATCCCTTGGATTAGAAGAATCCTTCCTAACTTGTTAAACAAAACTCACCACACACACACACACACACACACACACACACACACACACACACACACAAACACACACTCACCAAAAATCTCAAAAACAAAAGCCAAACAAATCAAACCAAAAAACACCCTACCCCTACAGATTACACCATACTTAATTGTAAACAGTGAGTGCTTTCTTATATATTTTCTAAAAATAAAGACAGGAAGATATATTTGCATTTCCTACTGTAATGTAACTGTTTTCAAATTCTAGTCATTCCAAGTAGGTAGATTAAAAAAAATAAAGGCATTGTATTTGGAAAAGAATAACGAAAATGGTCTGTATTTGCAGGGAATGTGATTTTCTATGTAGTGGATCCCAAAGCATCTTTCATGAGCTACCAGTACTAATAAGAATGGCTTGACATTATTGAAAAAATACGTTGAATTCCACATAATAGCAATGTAAAACTGGAAATTGAAATTTAATAAAAAGCACTATTCACAATAGCACCAAAAACATGAAGAACATTAATTAAAACTGAACAAAGTTTATGTAAGATTTGTGTTCTAAAAACTACAAAGCATTGATGAAATAAATCATAGAAGACCTAATTGAATGGGAATACACAGTTTTCATGGATTGGAAGACATGATTTTGATAATATGTGAATTCTTCATATTGTTCCATGAACTTGACACATTCCCAGAAGACATGATTTTGATAATATGTGAATTCTTCACACTACTCTATGAATTTGACACATTTGAGAAATTCCAGCAGGAGTTTTACACATATCAACAAGTTGATTATAAAATCTGCATAAAAAGCAAATTAACTAGAATAAACAAAGTCTTTAAAGAACAGAATTGGTGGACTCACACTGTCTAATTTCATGTCTTAATATAAAGTGACACTAACCTCTGCAGTGTGGAATTGTTAAAACAGTAAATATAGATCAGCATAACAGTAGAGAGACTCCAGAAATAGAAACAGACATACACACAATGCATATATTTAATTGATTAGATATATACAACGATATTAATGATGACTCGATGTTAATGAACAGTAATAATAATGATTTTTCATAGCATTTGAAATGATTTATTGGGTGCTGGGCTCTATGCTATTTGCTTCATTGATATTATCTTTAGTATTTATGACAAAATTCAAAACTGTATATCATAAATCCCTTTTTTCTCCCACTGTTAAAATTAGATTCAGATTAGTTACATAATTAGCTCAAGTATTGTTAACTCAAAGGTGCCTTAACCCTCAGTGAGAGGTCCATTTTTGATGCAAAAAGATTTTTTCATTTCCTTGGAGTGAGAAAATAGGAAAGAAAGAAGTTAATAGAGATACTAGTGAGAACTAAGAGCTTATTCTATTGTTATGGGAACATGTAAAAGATGATAGAATATTAGATTTAAACAGTAAAATTTGAGTGGCTGCTGATTATGATTATAGTTGAATTGGATGACAATAATCAATACACTGAAAGTGAAATAAATGTGGCATTTTCTTACAATGGTCATTAACATGTATATTGAGATATTTAATTTAATGGCAAAAGGGGAAACTCATGCATGTTAAATTAATTTTATTGTAGTTAATTGAGGACTTAATTTTGCATATAAACGTTCTTCTATATAAGATTTTTTGTATTTATATAAAATAGAGATTTTAAACACAACCAGCCAGGACTATTCCTCAGAAGGAAAGGCAAATATACAGGATTGGAAACACTAATACCTATTTCCTGACTACTGGAAAGAAAGGAAGGAAGAAAAGAAGGAAAAAAATGAAGAAAAGAGAGACAATGAAGGAATGAAAGAAGAGAAGGAGGAAGGGAAGTGGAAAAATATGAAGGAAGAAAGGTGGGAAATGGAAAGAAAAGAAAAATAAACCACCACATTAGTCTGAAAATTAAAGGAAATTTCAGTTGCACAGAAATTGTAAAAATAGTTACAAATGAATCTGGATATTACTATCTTAATCCACTGGGAACTAAGTGCATAAATATCTACATATGCTTCTGTAGCCTGACCCTAGGAAGTAGAAATAATTGAGAAACTGTCCACAGAATTTTATTATTAGAGAGTGAAATTAGAAAGAAAAATTTAGTCTTGAAATCTTCATGCAGGTAGAGTCTCCTCAAAGACAAGGTCATAGGCTACAGGGAGCTGATAAATGAAATTGTGAGGGAGACTATTGGTCTCTAAGAGACTGTTGTGTATGCTTACTTTATTGGAACTGTAACAAGAGCTCCCATTTTCTGAGAAGCATCTTAGGAATTTATCTATCACCTAGGAGAAGTATAAAAAATTCTGTAAGATTATTTGAAAATATGTTCATTTGCTAGGAATGAAAATCGAGGATAGTTGCTTATAATTTGTTTAAAATTCATTTTTTAACATGAGAAAAATGTCTTTAGTTACTTCACCAGGTTAAAGAAAAGAAAATTATCATGCTGCAGAAAGTAAAACCATGCAAAATAAATTTTACTTTTATTTTTCAGGGTGTTTACATATTGGAATACTAATAATTCACAGAAGTAATGATAACTTTTCATATATAAGATAGAGAACATGTCAAGATTCTTCACTGTAGTATTAATGAATCTCCACATTACAGGATGTTAGTATTGTTTTAAAAGCTTGAAATGTATCACGTATTACGTTGCTGAATTACCTGCGCTGTTGTAGCCCTATCTATGATATAACTTCTATTACTATCCTTATTTCACAGCATAAAAAGTGGAGGCAAAGCAGAGTAAATACATACATGCTAAATCTATAAAGAGTGTCCATAATGTATGTAGAGCCCTATTAAACTTTGGGGCTGGGGGATTCTTTGGCATGACCCAATTTTTATTCTGCTTCCTCAAAAGTGCCTTTTTTTTTTTTTTTTTTTTTTTTTTTTTAAGTAGGTTACCTAGGCCGATTGGGTTGGGCAGAGATCCATGCTCAGATTTTCTTCTGACATTCATTTTTCCCCTTTATTGAAACTTATTTATTGGTGTTCCTTCCCTGTGGACCTTGCTAAGTGATTTCTTCTTACAATCTAATGGAATAATGCATTACATTCCCAGATAATAGAGTTATCTTTCAAAAAAGCCATTTTGAAGATATTAACTTACGAAAAATAATTGATGTTGATTGAGCCTTTCAGGTATCGGGCAGGTTTCTTTAATGTCTGAAGTAACTCAGAAAGTCATTCTGTTGTATTCTGACTCTAACGTACTTAGCCATAGAATCCAACTGGCCCTGGTAAAAGCTGAACTTTTTAAACATCTGGGACCCCTAGAGCTGTTCTAAATTGCCTTGTCAAATTGCAAGCTGCTCATGGTGATCTGAGGATATCAGTTTCAATAGAATTGTTCGCTTTCTGGATCAAGATGTTTATATGTATTTAGCAGCGAAAATCTGGTAAAAAAAACTGAAATTGACATGGATCTTTCTTCTCTGAATAAGTTCTAAAATGATGCCACCAAGACATGCATTTTTGGTATATTCACCTACATATAATCTTAAGTGATATTGCCATGAGAAGTTTTACAAAAGTGTAGGATGTTAACTTGTTGTCTACAAAATATTCAGAAATCTTAGAATTTTGTTCTGATGTGTTTAGGCTCAGCAGAATGCTTTTGTTACCATTAACAAAGAAAATGTCCTCACATTCTAAGGTGATAGTGTATAACATACTTTATCATTTGTACAATTTTTTAAATCTCTGGATAGATGCTATAAATCATTGTGTGAATGTCATATATTTGAATCCAGAAATTGATAATAATAAAATGCAAGCACCGAAAGTTATAGAAGCTTATTATTCCTACTTTCAATATGAGTCTATAAAATATTTTATAAAGTATGCAAGTATTAAAATGACCTGATTACTTACTAGATACCCACCAAACAGAATATACTTATGCCACATTTCAAAACCTTAATTTAAAAAAAAATTAAATTAATTTTTTAAACTTTTTGGGTACATAGGAGGTTTATATATTTATTGAGTACATTAGGTGTTTCATAAAGATATGAAATATGAAATAAGTACACTGTGGAGAATGGGGCATTTATCCCTCAAGCCTTTATCTTTGGAGTTATAAAACTGGATAATTACATGATTTACCTTATTTTAAAATATACAGTTATAATTGACTATAGTCACTCTATGTTCTATTAAATAGTAAGTTCTATTCATTCTTTCTATTATTTTTGTATTTTTTAATTATCCTCACCTTCCACCCAACTCCCAACTACTCTTACCAGCCTCTGGTAATTATCCTTTTAATCTCTATGTCCATGAGTTCAGTTGCTTTGATTTGTACATCTCACAAATAAGTGAGAATATGTGATATTTTTATTTCTTTGCCTGGTTTATTTCACTTAAGATAATGATCTTAAGTTCTATCCATGCTATTGCAAATAATTGGATCTTCTTCCTTTTTATGGCCAAATAGAATAGTACTCCATTGTATTTATGTACCATATTTTCTTTCTTTATTCATCTTTGATGGACATTTAGGTTACTTCCATATCTTAGCTATTGTAAACACTGCTGCAACAAACATGAGAGTGATGATACCTTTTTGATATGCTGATTTCCTTTTTTTGGATATATACCCAGCAGTGGGATTGCCGGATCAGACGGTATCTCAATTTTTAGTTTTTTTTTGTTTGTTTGTTTGTTTGTTTGTTTGTTTGTTTGTTTTTGAGACAGAGCTTCGCTCTTGTTACCCAGGCTGGAGTACAATGGCGCGATCTCGGCTCACCGCAACCTCCATCTCCTGGGTTCAGGCAATTCTCCTGCCTCAGCCTCCTGAGTACCTGGGATTACAGGCACGTGCTACCACGCCCAGCTAATTTTTTGTATTTTTAGTAGAGACGGGGTTTCACCATGTTGACCAGGATGGTCTCGATCTCTTGACCTCGTGATCCACCAGCCTCGGCCTCCTAAAGTGCTGGGATTACAGGCCTGAGCCACAGCACCCGGCCCAATTTTTAGTTTTTAAAGAACCTCCACACTATTCTCCATAGTGGCTGGACTAATTTACACTCGCACCAACAATGCACCAGGGCTCCCTTTACTTCACATCTTCGCCAGCATTTGTTATTGCCCATCTTTTGGATATAGGCCATTTTAACTGGAATGAGATATCTCACTGTAGTTTTGATTTGCATTTCTCTGATAAGCAATGATGTTGAGCACCTTGTTATATACCTGTTTGCTGTTTATTTGTCTTCTTTCAAGAAATGTTTATTCAAATATTTTGCCAATATGTGATTGGATTGTTAGTTTTTTTTTTTTTTTTTTTCCAATAGGGTTGAGTTCCTTATATATTCTAGTTATTAAGCCCTTGTCAGATGGATAGTTTGCAAATATTTTCTCCCTTTTGGGGGTTTTTCTCTTCATTTTGTTGAATGTATCCTTTGCTGTGCAGAGGCTTTTAAACTTCATGTGATTCAATTTTTTCATGTTTGCTTTGGTTGTCTGTGCTTGTAGGTTATTGCTCAAAAAGTCTTTGCAGAGATCAATGTCCTGCAGATTGTCCCAGTCTTTCCTTATATTATTTTCATAGTTTCAGGTCTTAGATTTAGCCATTAGCCCATTTTGATTTTTTTTGTAGACTGGAAGTCTAGTTTCATTCTTTTGTATATGGCTATTCATTTTTCCTAGAATTTTTCTGGTTTTCTGATACAATGTATCAACAAAATAAAGGTTACTGGCTCCTTTATCATTATATAGTGGCCTTACTTGTCTCATCTTAGTTTTCATTTGAAAATTTATTTTGTCTGATATAAGTATAGTAACCTGCTCTTTTTTGGTTTCCATTGGCATGGAATATCATTTTTCATTCAATTCCAGAAATTCAGTTTTGTGAATTTTTATTTATTTGTATACTTTCAACCACCCTTGCATCCTGGCATAAATTCTACTTGGTCATGATTGATGATCATCTGTTGATGAATTCATTTGTTGAATTCAGTTTGCTAGTATTTTGTTGAATAATTTTGCATGAATATTAATCAGTTGTATTGGCTTGTAGTTTTCTTTCCTTCTTTCTTTTGATGTGTCTTTTTCTGGTTTTGATATCAGGGTAATGCTGGCATTGTAGAATTAGTTTGGAAGTATTTCCCACTCCCATACTTTTTGGGATAGTGTAGGATTGGTATTAATTCTTTAATGTTTGATAGAATTCAGCCATCAGGTCTCAGACTTTTCTATAGTGAGAGACTTTTAATTACAGCTTTCCTCTTGTTAATTGTTTTTGGTTTCTTCAGATTTTGCATTTCTTCCTGGTTCAGCCTTCTTAGGTTGTGTGCATCTAGGAATTTGTCCATTTCATTTAGATTTTTCAATTTATTGGCACATAATCATTCATAGTAGCCAGTAATAATTCTTTCATTTCTGCAGTATCAGTTGTAATGTCTCGCTTTTCCCTTCTGATGTTACTTATTTTTATCTTATTTTTTTTTTCTTACCCTGGGTAAAGGTTTGTCTATTTTGTTTAAATTTGCATAAAACCAACTTTTGGTTTCATTGATCTTTTGTATTGTTTTATTTTTTCATTTCAATTTCATTTAGTTTTGATCTGATATTTTTTTCTCTAATAATTTTGGATTTGGTTTGCTTTTGCTTTTCTAGTTCTTTAAAATGAATTGTTAGATTGTTTATTTGAAGCTTATTCTCTCATTTGATGTAGGGACTTATCAGATATTTCCCTGTTAGTACTGCTTTTTCTGTATCCATAAGTTTTGATGTATTGTGTTTCCATTATCATTTGTTTCAAGACATTTTTCAATTTCTTAATGTCTTCATTCTGGAACATATTGTTTAATATCCTTGTATTTATATAGTTTCCAAAATTCCTCTTGTTATTAATTTATCATTTTATTCCATTATTGTCAGAGAAAATACTTATATAATTTCATTTTTTAAGTGTTTTAAAACTTATTTTGTGATCTAAGGTATAGTTTATCCTTAAGAATGATCCATGTGCTGAGAAGACTGTGTATTCTGCACATGTATATTGGATACAATGTTCTGTAAATATCTAGTAGATTCATTTGTTCTATATTGCAGAGTAAGTCTGATATTTCTTTGCTGACTTTCTGTCTGGAAGATATGTTCAGTGCTGAAAGTGAGGTGTCAAAGTCATCAGCTATTATTGTATTGGGATTGCATCCTATCTCTCTCTTTAGCTCCAATAATATTTACTTTTATATTCAGGTGCTACCATGTTGGGTGCATATTTATTTAAAATTGTTATATTCTCTTGCTGAGTTGATTTCCTTATCATTATAAGGTGATTTTCTTCGTCTCTTCATATAGTTTTTGTTTTAAAATCTATTTTGTCTGATATAATTGTAGTGACTCCGCTTCTTTTTTGGTTTCCATTGCCATGAACATCTGTTTTCATCCCTTTATTTTCAGTCTTTGTGTGTCTTTATGGGTAAAGTGTGTTTCTTGTAGCAACAGAGCAATAGGGTTTTTTTTTTTTTTTCATCCATTCAGCCAGTCTATGTGTTTTGATGAGAGATTTTAGTCCACTGACATTCAGTGTTACTATTGATAAATAATAACTTATTCCTGCCACTTTGCTATTTGTTTTCTGGTTGCTTTGTGGTCTTCCCTTCCTTTTTTTTTTCATTTCTGTCTTCTTCTAGTGAAGTTGATTTCTCTGGTGATGTAATTTGTTTCTTGCTTTTTACACTTTGTGTATCCATTGTATGTTTTTTCGTTTGAGGTTACAAGGAGACTTGCAAATACTGTCTTACAGCACATTATTTTAACCTGATAACATCACTATTTACAAAAACAAATTAGCAAAAAGAAAACTAATAAAAACTTGCCTTAAATTGTCCTCCTACTTTTTAACGTTCTTCTGTCTCTATTTATATTTTATTGTATTATGTCCTGAAATGTTGTTGCAGTTATTGTTTTTGATTGGTTCATTGTTTAGTCTTTCTATTTAGGATATAAGTTGTTTACACACCACAGTTACAATGTTATAATATTCTATTTTTCTGTGTACTCACTATTATCAGTAAGTTTTTTACCTTCAGGTGATAATTTATTACTCATTAATATCCTTTTTTCTGATTGAATTACTCTTCTAGCATTTCTTGTAGGACAGGTCTAATATGAATGAAATCTCTCAGCTTTCGTTTAACTGAGAAAGTCTTTATTTCTTCTTAATGTTTGCAAGATATTTTCACCACATATACTCTTCTAGAGTAAAAGTTTATTTATTTTTCCTTCAGCATTTTAAATATATTATGCCACTCTCTCCTAACCTGTAAGGTTTTCATTAAAAAGTCTGCTGCCAGATATGTTAGAGCTTTATTGTATGTTGTTTCTCTTCTCTTGCTGTTTCTAGAATACTTTATCCTTGACTTTTGGGAGTTTGATTATTAAATACCTTGAGGTAGTCTCTTTTGGGTGAAATCTGCTTGGTTTTCTATAACCTTCTTATATTTATATATTGATATCTTCATATAGGTTTGGGAAGATCTCTGTTGCTATCCCTTTGAATAAACTTTCTACCCATCTCTTTATCTCCTTATTAGAACCAATAAAATTTTAGATTTGCTGTTTTGAGACTTATTTTCTAGATCTTGTAAGTATCATTTATTTATATTTTATTGCTTTTTCTTCTGTCTCATTTGACTGTGTGTTTTAAAATAGCATGTTTTCAAGCTTACTAATTCTTTCTTCTGTTTGATCTATTTTGTTTTTAAAGGGCTCTGATATATTTTCAGTATGCCACTTGCAGTTTTCTACTCCAGAATTTCTGCTGGATTCTTTTTATGGTTTTCAATATCTTTGTTAAATTTATCTGACAGAATTCTGAATTCCTTCTCTTCATTATCTTGAGTTTATTTGAGTTTCCTCAACACAGCTATTCTGAATTCTCTAGCTGAATGGTCACATATCTCTATTTCTCCAGGACCAATCCCTGGTGCTTTATTGAGGTCATTTGGTGAGGACATATTTTCCTGGATGATGTTAATTCTAGTAGATATTCTTTAGTGTCTGAACACTGAAGAGCTAGATATTTATCATAGACTTTACTCTCTGGGCTTATTTGTAGCCATCTTTCTTGGGAAGGCTTTCCAGATATTTGAAAGGATTTGGATGTTGTGATCTAAGTTGTTTCTACTTTAGGGTGCACCCCATACCTAGTAATGCTGCGGTTCTTGCAGACTTGTAGAGGAACCCACTTGATGATCTTGTACAAGATTTGGAGGAATTCTCTCAATTACCAGGTAGGGAGTCTTGTTCTCTTCCCTTTGTCCCAAACATTCAGAGTCTCTGTCTTTTCTGAGCCATCTAAAGCTGGAGGTGAAGTGACACAAGTACCTCTGTGCTCACCACCACTATGACTGCACTGGGTTAGACTTGAAGCCAGCATAGCACTCTGTAACACCCAAGGGCTGCTGTAACTACTCCCTGGCTACTGCCAATATTTGCTTAAGGATCTGGGGCTCTACGATCTGTAGGTGCCAGAGCCTGATAGTCTTCCTTTCAGGCTGACAAGGTCACCCAGGTTCCAGGGGTTCCAGAAGTGCTACCTGGGAGTCAGAGACTAGAGTGAAAAAACTTAGAAGTCTTCCTAGTATTCCATTATATTGCAGCTGAGCTGACACTCAAACCACAAGATGCAGTTCTTCCCACTCTTTCCTCCCCTTTCCAATGGCAGAGAAGTCTCACCCTGTAGCCACTGCCAGTCTTGGCAACAAGAAGTACTGCCAGACCTTCACCAATGTTCCATTAAGGACCAAGTTCTCTTAAGTCAGATTGTGGTGAATGCTGCCTGGCCTGGGTCTCACCCTTAGGGGCATTGGGTGCCCCTCTGGCCCAGGAAGGGTCCAAAAATGTCATCCAAGAATTAAGTCCTGTAGACAGGGACCCTAGCCTGCTTGGTGTTCTACCACCCTGTGGTGATGTTGGTACCTAAATGCAAGACAAAGTTCCCTTTACTTTTCCTTCTGCTTTTCTTAAGCAAGAGTTTTGCCCCATAGCTACCATAGCTGATAATTTGCTGAGTCTCACCTGAACCTAGCAAGTCACAGAGGTTCCCCAAGGCCCTGAGTAGTACCTGGGTATTGCTGCTGGTTATTCAAGGCCCAAGGGCTCTTCATTTAGTAGATAATAAATGCTGGCAGACTAGGTCCTTTCTTTTAATTCAGCAACTGTCCTACTGGCCTGGGGTGTGTCTGGAAATATCATCTGTAATGGGGCCTCATGACTTTGACTGGTGCCCTATCCTACTGTGGCTAGGCTGGCATCCTGGATGCAAGACAAAGGCTTTCCTATTCTTTTCTATCCTCTCCTCATGTTTAGGGAAGGGGTGTCTTTTGGATCCTCAAGCTGTGCAACCTGGGTTTAGGGGAGGGGTGATGCCAGCACTCCCTTGGCTGCCCCAGCTGGTGGCTCAATAGGTCACATGACACCCCCCACACCTCCAAGTCCACTGTCTCTGTGCCTAGTTCAGCCCTAGAACTCGCCTATGAGAGTTGCAGTCCATATGGTCTAGACTGCTTTTTAAGTTTACTCAGAGATGGAGAGTACTTTGGCCATTGATGGTGTGATTTGTGGGCACTCAAGTTCAGACCACTGGAATGGGTAATTCCCCTCTGATTAGGCCTGGTTTAAATGTTTCCTCTGTGGACAGGCATCAGCTGAGTTTGCTCTGATTTTCCTTTTTGCTGTAACAGGACAGCACTGACATGGATTGAGTAGGGGTGGCGTCAGTTATTCAGAGCTGTCTTTTCTATCTCATCAGTGCCTCTTTCAGCTATATGAAATTAAAACCAGGTACCGTGACTGCTCATCTGATTTTTTTGGTTCTTAAGAATGTTTTTTATTCTGTGTAATAGTTGTTAACTTGGCATCTGTGTGGGGAGGGGAGACAATCCGTGGAACTTTCTTTTTTGCCATCTTGCTCTGCCACTTTCCAAAGAGTTTAAATTTTTATTTAAAGAACTTCAACATTTTCACAACAGGTTATTTGAACGTAGATATTACTCAATATTTGTTTCAATCTTAGAAAATTTGTCTTTACATAATGTGCTCAAATCATTGATAAAAGATTGAGTTCTGGTCTGGTGGTATTCTCTATTGAAGGTAGCATTTCCATATAAATTTTTTGCTATAAAAAGAACATTTTATACTAAAGAAATTGTGAAGTGGGTTAAATTGCTTATTAAATCATATGCTTTATTAATACATACTTACTTTATGGTGGTTTCCTGAGCACCAACCCTGGCTGATTTTTAGGATATGTCACATACATTCCTCTTTTGCTTTCCTTTTTACTCTCAGGTTTTTATGTTTCATGCTTCTTTCTCCCTATCTTTTTGCTCTCTCCCATTAAACTTACTCCCAAAGATCACAATCATCCTTCCACATACGTATTAATATGGAAGGCATGTTGGCAATTTTGATTGATGGACGCATTGGAAATTTCTAACATGGACCTCTATTTCTTTTTCTTTGAGCTTCATATAAATCTGAGATGACAAACAGCTAATCCGATGAATTATCATGTATAAAGAAGAAAGTCTAGAGCCATTTTTTAGGAGAAGGTAACAAAGATCAAAACTTTAATGGGTGTCAGTATCACTAAATGAAGTTACGGGATTTGGCTAATTACTTACCTTTTCCATGTTTGTTTCTGCATCTGTGAAATTGAACTAATGTGTTGTAAGATAGTTATGAGACTCAAATGACTAATTTATGTATGTTTTAACACATATAAAAGTGACAACACAGTGTCTGAGACATAACAGACCTACAGTGAGTATTTGTTAATTTGAATCTCAGGTGAGAAAGCAGAGTATAGAGAGTTAGTGGCTAGTATTGACCCTGAGGAACAAGAAGCAAACCAGTAAGGAAAGTGGGAAAATCAGGTCTTCATGGGAAAGGTCTTGATATCTGGACATCAGTAATTAATATGAGAAGGCAGTAGTCACAAGCAAACGCAAGAGGTGATTAACTGGAAATTTGGTCACAATATAGCTAGAGCTTGTGGAGCTCTGTGTGTGGAATACAACAATGTTTTTTATGAGGAGAAAATGAATATGAATAAAGAAGAAAAATGAGAGTCTTGATTAACAGCTTTATGTAAATGAGATGAAGTAGAAGTGACTTGAAAATTGATAAGATGGTACTATGTACTAGTTGTATAAGAAATAATGATACAAAGAAGAAATAGTTTTAAAATTTGGTGAAGTTGCAAGAAAATGGGTAAGCACTGGCCATAAGACTAAATTTCAGTGTCCAACTGTGATGTCTATACATTCCTTGTGATAATTTATGAGACATTCTCTCAAGAAGTATGCTTCTCTTAGTAGGAAATAGTAAGTTTCTTAAAGAAAGATCAATGGCATTGCACTTTAAGCTAGCAAAATTTCTAAGGTTGATTCAATGCTCAGCGCTTTGTCTACTTAAAAAAGAATTATTTGAGTGTTGTGATAAAAATTATTATTTCAATAGCTGAGAAGATTAATCACTTAAGTTGTACTGCAAATTTTGGGGCCCCATAAAAACACAGTACTGGCAATACAAATTTTAAGTACCAAGGGCCTCTATATAACGATCCATATGCATAATCACGTTGAGAATCTATTAGGAAAATAGCTGCGTTGGATTTCTTTGGTCTTATATGACACAGAATATTTGTTACTTAAGAGGTGTGTATATACCAAACGTAAAGCAAACAAAATACTTAGATGTGTACTTTATAGATAGCTCATTTTTGTCCTTAAGCAATTTCATGTTATCATGTGTTTTTTAGTGGCCGAGGACCTTCCAAAATAGGCTTAGAAGATTATATAATACATAATTTCTGACTTTTAAAAGTTCAGAAAAAAGTAGTTATGTTTATTTGGAGATACCACATAGTTTACTGAAGTCTCCTGAGCTTGTTGACATCCCTGACACTTTGTGAATGAGGCCTTTTTTATTTTCCCTTCATTTGCTTAGTTCTTTACCTAATTGATTTTCTGTGCTAATATACTAAAAGTCTGAAGAAGGCAGTGCCTCAGGTGTGACAGATGAAATAAGGTGCTTTTAGTCATTGCTTTTATCTTCCATGTCTAATGTGTTGGTTACAGCTGTGCAGTTTAACAGCAAAATCAATACATCATTTGCTGTAGGTACCTAAAATAATTTGGAAGTCTTTCAGTATTTTAACTATTAGATTTACTCTGGATTTTTATTTATGTGTTTATTACTTATTTACTTATTTATATGCTTTCTGATACTGAATGCCACAAGGTGACAGATCTTTTTTTTATCCCTCTTGCTGTCTTCTCAAACATTGTCGTTTTCACTAGTTAGTTAAGTTACTTTTCTTTTGGTCTTAGAACATCTGCCAATCTAAATGAATCCTGTGAAGTGTAAAATAAATGTTTAAAAAATCTTTTTCACTTTGTCTAAATCATCTTTGAGCTTAAACATTTAGCATATGTTCCACTAAAAATGGAACTATTTTGTATTGTGCACGAAAAGCAGTATGTCTGGGGGCACTTGAGCAATTTCTCATGTAAATGGATGCTTTTATTGCCAGTTTTCCATTTTGCATTGGCAATTACATAGTTTCAACATAAAAGAGAAAAAACACCCACCATCCCTGCAACCTACTTTATTAGAACAATGCCATGTTCAATATTCTTCTGTGTATATGCATGTTATTTATTTTATGAATTTTCAATTTGTTAGTAATCATTAGTTTCACTTTTATACACTGAATGTAAGAATGGGAAATGTGTCCTGTCCGTCTCTCTGCTTCCTTCATATAGATGAGCATAAGTGCAAATATGTATAGGGTAAGAGTGGCTACTGCAGCTTTAAAATGAAGAATTTTCCACATTATTTTACTCATAACCAATTCTTAGGAAAAAGTATATTGAATTTTTAAATTGATGCTCTCTAATAGTTAAGTTTTTCTGCATATACCCATTTGCCTACATATAATTTATGAAGGTAGCAATCTTATTAAAGAACTTTATTCCCAAAGTGAACTTAAAATTATTTTTAAAAATGAGTTTATGAGATTAATTAACATGCTTATGTCAAAGAATGGACATTTTAGGTAAAATAAATTATAACAAAGTGATAATGTTGTCCTGACAACACCTATCAGTTCTCGTTATCTGTTCCACATATTAGCATGCTATCTGCAATAAACTTACAATTAAACCTTAAAATCTCAAATGTTAAAATTTAGATAGATTATAAATATAGAGGGCCTTTGCCTCCATGTTATAAATAAGAACAAATGACATTTAAGTAAACTATTCTAATGAAAGTATATTTCTCACAATATAAAGTACAGGCTAATTTATTTTTTATATAGCCATATATACAAACTTGTTTGGTCATAATGATGACTCTGAAAGAAAGGGAGAACTTGACTGATATCTCGGTTTAACATAAGGTTAATAGTATGCCAGTTTATGTTATGTAAAGTGTTTTTAAAAATGTCATTCTAGTCATTATTTCTAACTTTTATGTGATTTATCTCATTTGGCAAGTAAATTTAACTTTATCCTAATTTTCAAACATTTGTTTTTTAATAGGCTACTTTTTCAGGTTTCACAATTGGTGTACATAATAATTAACCTCGTTAACTTTTAACTTATTCTTGGATTAAATGTAACATGATTCTTGGAATTTTATAGAAACTGGTTGATATGGTTGGCATATGTGTCTCCTCCAAGTATCATGTTGAAATTTGATCCTAAATGTTGGAGGTGGAACTAGTGGGTGTTGTCTAGCTCACAGAAATGCCTTGATGCTGTCTTCACAGTCATTAGTTTTCCCTCCATTAGTTCACAGGTGAGCTGGATATTTAAGAGAGTGTGCCACTTCCTTCTCTTTCTTGCTCCCTCTCTTACCAAGTGACATGACTGCTACTGTTTCCCTCTGCATGACTAAAAGCTTCCTGAGGCCTCACCAGAAGTTAATCTGATGCCATGTTTCTTGTACAGTCTTCACAGCCATGAGTCAGAATAAACCTCTTTTCTTTACAAATTACCTACCCTTGGGTATTCTTTTATAGTAACACAAAATAGATGAATACACTGGCACGATTTGGATAGGTGGAAGATATATATTTCTAAAGTTATATATGAATATATATAACTATGTCTGAGGTTATATATGAATATATATATGTCTGATAGCTTGTTTATGTTAGCAATAGCTTACTATTAAGTTTTTCTTCATCCAAGATGTCTGCATTAGTCATCAATGGGTTTTTCTATGGTGAAGCAGATTTCTGTTCCTGAACAGTCTGTGCTGGCTCTCTAGGCAGGTTCAGTTTCATTTGTAATTATACAAATGCATATTTTCATTGCTCCAACCTAAGAAATTTGATGGAATAAAGCTGATTCATCAAAGATTTTTTTCTCTAAAATAAAATAGAATCCTCATTAAAATTGTGGAATTGTTTTTCTAAATCTTATTATCAATTATTAGTGAATAGGTTTTTTTTGTTCAGTTTATTAATGACTGAAATAATTGACTCTATCCCTATTATCTTTATGACTACATTTTTCTAATATGTTGGTGTTTGACCAAAGAATGAAACTCAATCCCTTGTGAACCTGGCTGAAATTAATTGTAGATCTAAAGAACAGTGAATCAGAATACTTAGTATGACCTAATCTTAAAGCAGAAAACATACTTAAAACCCTTCACATTTTAGCCAAATATACCTATCCAGAGGCAATGCAAGCTTGTTAAAGAAGTGCCATATTCGGCCGGGCGCGGTGGCTCAAGCCTGTAATCCCAGCACTTTGGGAGGCCGAGGCGGGTGGATCACGAGGTCAAGAGATCAAGACCATCCTGGTCAACATGGTGAAACCCCGTCTCTACCAAAAATACAAAAAATTAGCTGGGCATGGTAGCGCGTGCCTGTAATCCCAGCTACTCAGGAGGCTGAGGCAGGAGAATTGCCTGAACCCAGGAGGCAGAGGTTGCGGTGAGCCGAGATCGCGCCATTGCACTCCAGCCTGGGTAACAAGAGCGAAACTCCCTCTCATAAAAAAAAAAAAAAAAAAAAAAAAAAAAAAAAAAAAAAAAAAAAAAAAAAAAAGCCGGGCGCGGTGGCTCAAGCCTGTAATCCCAGCACTTTGGGAGGCCGAGGCGGGTGGATCACGAGGTCGAGAGATCGAGACCAACCTGGTCAACATGGTGAAACCCCGTCTCTACTAAAAATACAAAAAAATAGCTGGGCATGGTAGCGCGTGCCTGTAATCCCAGCTACTCAGGAGGCTGAGGCAGGAGAATTGCCTGAACCCAGGAGGCAGAGGTTGCGGTGAGCCGAGATCGCGCCATTGCACTCCAGCCTGGGTAACAAGAGCGAAACTCCCTCTCATAAAAAAAAAAAAAAAAAAAAAAAAAAAAAAAAAAAAAAAAAAAAGCCGGGCGCGGTGGCTCAAGCCTGTAATCCCAGCACTTTGGGAGGCCGAGGCGGGTGGATCACGAGGTCGAGAGATCGAGACCATCCTGGTCAACATGGTGAAACCCCGTCTCTACTAAAAATACAAAAAAATAGCTGGGCATGGTGGTGCGTGCCTGTAATCCCAGCTACTCAGGAGGCTGAGGCAGGAGAATTGCCTGAACCCAGGAGGCGGAGGTTGCAGTGAGCCGAGATCGCGCCATTGCACTCCAGCCTGGGTAACAAGAGCGAAACTCTGTCTCAAAAAAAAAAAAAAAAAAAAAAAAAAAAAAGAAGTGCCATATTAGCATGCTTTAGACAGGAGGACACAACTTATTTCTTGGTAGGAATAGATCTTCCATTAAGGAGACATATTTTTTTACATTCTTTAAATGTAATTATGCTGGTGCAAATCAAACAGCCTTAGGCTGTATCTGCTTTTGAATTCCAATGACATACTATTTTCATTTCTGTACCCAAGCTCCTTTAATCTGCTACATTGTTTAAATTTGGGAAGTAGCCAATTTTATGCTGTATTGATGATTTGGCAATGTTACCCAAGATTAAATCATCAATCTTGTGAAAAATACGGCCAGGAAAAGTATGAACTTACTATGGTTCTTAGTTAAGAAAGTGGGTAATATTCTTATGAGAAGCAAAAGTACAATATATGAAGCCCTAATTCTTTAAGGATAAAAAGGCCATAAGCAGGCATTCATCTTTTGTTTTCCATTTCTGGGAATGACTTACCTAAATTATATACATATATATAGTATGTGTCATCTTTTAGGATTATATTATTAGCATATATAGAGCAACTGCTATGTGATTTCTATCCTTCAAGCACACTAGAAGATACAAAGATGAGTAAGGCATGCTGATGTAGACTAGAAATTTATAATATAGTGAAAAAGTTAGTTATGTGCATAGATATTTGGAATTTAACCAAGGAAAGGAGCAGGCAAGGAATTGAATGAAACCTTCGATTGAAAAATGGACTGCTCAGTCCTACGGTTTCTAAGAAGCAGCCATACAAACTCTTCCAGTAACACATTTCATCGAGTTCATTCTTCAATATTGCCCCAAGATGGACAGGCTTCCATATTTTTATGTTTCTCTGTTTATGATTATTCCATTTGTAAACTTCATCCTTGTCAAATTGTGTTTATCACCTACTAATACTTTAGTATTATTTCACAATGTGTTCAAAAATAAAATAATAATTCAGAAATAAATATGTGCTGCTTTTTATGATTTCCCAAACTATCATTAGTGTAGAGAATAAATGTAAGAGGGGTACATTTTCAGCCTTATTTTAATATTACATCTGTTTTTCTGAAATTTATTGTCATTAGCTTCTAGTAATGTATAGTGCCACAGAGGTATCTTTGGTGTTTTGTTTCCTGCTTAGTTACAATGTATCAGGGGATATTGTATGAAGGCTACATTGGGCATATAGCAGAGTGGTACCTTCCTGGTTTGAGGTATACAAAAATCACAGCTTCAAATCGTATTGATTGTTCTACAGAAAATTGTCATATAGCAAGCAAATTAGGTGCTTTTGATAAGCCTTTTTTTTTTCTGTATGATCTGGAGAATTCTAGATCCTCTATATATCTTCCCAGGGAAAAGCAGCTTTGGCGTGAGATACGATAGGAATATAGACTCCTCTTCTTCATATAGAACTGTTATATAAACAACAAAACCACTTATGCAAGAATGACAAAGAAGCTACCTAGAACCTTGGAAGACAAAACAGGCAATCAATTTGTTAATTTCTTTATACTTTAATTAAAGCCTATATTGATTTACTCCTAGGTGCTAGTAGATAAGAGAACTGGTAAAATACAAATGGACTTTTATTTCAATAAACTTACTTTGAACGAAGAAGGATGGAAACTAGAGAAGCCAATCAGACCAATAAAACCCTTTGAGTAGGGGATGGTGGTCTTGTATAATCTCAATCCAGTTCCAAGTATGGAACTGTATTTAGGAAAATGCTTCAAGACTCTTCTTTTTTTTTTTTTTTTCTTTTTTATTGCATTTTAGGTTTTGGGGTACATGTGAAGAACATGCAAGATTGTTGCATAGGTACACACGTGGCAGTGTGATTTGCTGCTTCTTCCCCATCACCTCTACCTGGGATTTCTCCCCATACTACCTCTCCCCAAGTCCCCACCCCTCACTGTCTCTTCCCCATTTCCCCTCAACAGACCACAGTGTGTAGTGCTCCCCTCCCTGTGTCCATGTGTTCTCATTGTTCAACACCCGTCTATGAGTGAGAACATGCGGCGTTTGATTTTCTGCTCTTGTGTCAGTTTGCTGAGAATGATGGTTTCCAGGTTGATCCATGTCCCTACAAAGAACACGAACTCATCATTTTTTATGGCTGCATAGTATTCCATGGTGTATATGTGCCACATTTTCCCTGTCCAGTCTATCATTGATGGGCATTTGGGTTGGTTCTAGGTCTTTGCTATTGTAAACAGTGCAGCAATGAACATTCGTGTGCACGTGTCCTTATAGTAGAACGATTTATAATCCTTTGGCTATATACTCAGTAATGGGATTGCTGGGTCAAATGGAATTTCTATTTTTAGGTCATTGAGAAATTGCCACACTGTCTTCCACAGTGGTTGAACTAATTTACACTCCCACCAACAGTGTAAAAGTGTTCCTATTTCTCCACTTTCTCTCCAGCATCTGTTGTCTCCTGATTTTTTAATGATTGCCATTCTAACTGGCATGAGATGGTATCTCAATGCAGTTTTGATTTGCATTTATCTGCTGATATCCAGAATTTACAAAGAACTAAAACAGGTTTACAAGAAAAAAAACAAGCCCATTCAAAAGTGGGCAAAGGATATGAACAGATACTTTACAAAAGAAGACATACATGAAGCTAACAAACATATGAAAAAAATGCTCATCATCACTGCTTCAAGACTCTTCTAAGCCTAGATTCACTCTCTCTAATATAAGTTTACAAATCTTATTTCTTTCGAACTATTTAGGGTTCTTCCCATAAGTAACTATAGGAGGGTAGAAAAGCCGTTATAGCAAAAATTCCTCAGTTCTATAGCAATAAAGTAGATATGTAGACATATGTATCTAATTTGGTATCATTATCCACCACTCAGTTGCTACCTCCCACACTGAAATACAAATATAAAAAGTATGTTCTGGGAGCACTATTTTAAAATATATCTCCTAAATATATGTGCATTAAATGTATACTGACCAAACAGATGATACTTGAAGAAGTAGCTAATAGAATATTTATGATATTTAGATACTAAGTTGAAAAGATATGAATGCTGTTCTCTTGAGTCTATGGACATTTTTACATTGTAAGAAAATTACATGATGTTTAGACTGTTAAATTGTTAGTTCTCTAGTTCAAACATGACCCTACTTTTGCTAAAGTGCAGGAAAGAGACAAGCTTATTCCCTAATTTTTACCTTATTATAACCAATCAAGTCGCTTCTATCTACTCCCTACCTGTCCCGTTGAGGCATAATATCATATAGTATTATATACATGGTAAAAAAAGAAGTGTGGTTTTCATTTTTATTAAAATAAAAGGAAAGCAGATGTCTTACAAAATAGGAACACAGGGAAAACAATGAGTTTGTCCCAGAGAAATTCATTTTCTCATTGATTTGTGCCTTTTTTTTTTTTTCATGCTGATGTCAATTGCATCTTTCAAAGCTTTTTTTTTTTTTTTTTTTTTTAATTGTACTTTAGGTTCTGGGGTACATGTGCTGACCACGTGGGATTGTTGCATAGGTACACACATGGCAGTATGGTTTGCTGCCTCCACATATGGTTCCTGGGCCTAGGGAGTAAGGGGAAAGTATGAGGGTGTGCCAGTGGCAATAAGGGAAAGTTCGTACAAGGGAGGACTTGTCTTTTACTCACCATTCCTATCCTCTGTGGAGTACTCAGTTTCTGTGAACATTGTACTCTTTCCAGGACTCTTGTTGTACCATTATTTGTAAGATCTCAGTCAAATAGAGAGACTTAGAATCGGAAGGTGATTTGCTTCAATACATTGTTTTGCAGGAAATGGCTTATTGCTGAACTAAATTTTCAATGTTGCAGACCACTCAACTTAGCATTTCTAGCAATAGAACTGCAAATGGATGCAGACATCTGAATGTTATCAAAGCACATAGTCATGCTATAAATGGCTCTTTTGTCTAGCTTTCCTCTAAATTTTTGCTTACATTGAGGTAAGTCTAAATTGTCTTTTTCATAATGTTGAAATCAGTTGATCTACAAAACGTTTGCAATACTATTTCAACAAGATCCAATGTGAGAAGCAATAGAGTCTACTTTAATTTATGAAATGCAGCATTAATGCAGTCCTCTGTAATGGGAAAAGTCAAAGAAAATGAAAACCAACACTTTTTTGGTTCTTTTTTATATGCTTGCTGTCAAATCAAATAAAATGTTGAATACCTGTTATTATTAAAGGAGAAGACTGCCTAGTGAGTAAGTTTAAACCAATTTAAGAAATTAAAAACAAAACATAATGAGGTTTTATGAAAATCATTTTCAACAGGAATACTGGTCCTGTTCCTTATATTTTCTGTACTACATAGTATTTTGTTGCCTTATTCATATCACCTGTGGAAATAAAAGTTTTTTCTCCATGTTTCATATTGATGAAAATCTACAGTATGCTTAAACCTAGATGCAAATAAAATTACAATTCCTAAAAATTAATGAATAGTGAATTCTACAGTTAGCTATTTGGCAAGTAAGGGAAACATTTTACATTCTAAGAGTGCATCTAGTGACTTTTCTCCTAATATAATCTGAAAGTTATTGAACTGTGGAATCTCAAAGCAAACAAGATATGGCCATTCCATAATATTTGTTACTCAGTTAGGACAAAAAATTGTATAAGCTAATAAGGTAAAATAAAGTATAAGATTTCTAAGATAAGGAGCGACAAGTATTATTTAAAGTAATAGTCCAGGAATGACTAAGGGTAGAAAATGACACAGCCATATTTAACTTGAAAATCTTCGAGTTGCCCTATTACTACTTAGGGGCCATAGTTCATCTTCAATCTTCCCTTAAAGTAAGTGGAGATGTTATTCTATGAATTCAAAGCATTCTCAGGAGAAAATTCCCTCCATCAATTAATAATAGCCCAATCAAGCATCACATTAGGTTTTTGATCACTGTATAGTAACATAACATGAAACTTCAAGTTACAGTGCACTCGAATCCTCTGGAGTCTCTAAGGTTGATACTATTTATCTATGAACCTCTACAGCAAATATAATATAGTACATATATTAGGGATATTGGCTTATTATGTTGCTGCCATAGACAGCTTTTTTTTTCAGTTGATTTGTTATGTGGTGAACTTGATAAAAATACAGTACTATATTTACTTTTCGAAATGGCTTTTTAGGCATTATGTCCCATGATGACTAGAGGCTTTAAAACAGTTCCAATATATCAGTTCAAAGAAAGTATCATTTTAGCAATGGGTGAAGTGTGTCCTATGTATACAGCCCTCAGAGCATTTTCTTATTCTTTGTGATACAGTGCTGAAGAAGTATAATTCAGGTCATTACCTCTAGTGCTTTCCAGAATGGAGAAGTGCATTATATGAAATTAGCAGTGAACAGATGAAAGCTCTTTCTACACAGAACAGCAAATCTGTGAATTTGCAATATCACGGATAAGTGCCAAACCCTCTTATGGGTCACCGCAGATTGTTTGCAAATGATCACATACTGACTCCCAAGAAAACATGGGAAATATTTTTATGCTAGTTGGAGAGAACTCTGAATCTCTACTTAAGCCAGAATACCTTTGAAGAAAGTACAGTGTGTGTGTACAAAGCCAAATCTTTTATATACTGTCAATAGAATAATCTATTTTATGTTAAAACAATTACTATAATTTTTGTCAAGTTTAGGGCACACATAGGCTTCAACTTTCTGCAATGCAAATAAAGAAACTGGAATCATAAGCTAGTTCTTTTACTATTATTATACTTTAAGTTCTGGGATACATATACAGAATGTGCAGGTTTGTTACATAGGTATATACATGCCATGGTCGTTTGCTGCACCCATCAACTCATCATCTACATTAGGTAGTTCTCCTGAAGCTATCCCTCTCCTATCCCCCTACCACCTGACAGACCCCAGTGTGTGATGTTCCCCTCCCTGTGTGCATGTGTTCTCCTTGTTCCACTCCCACTTATGAATAACACATGGTGTTTGGTTTTCTGATCCTGTGTTAGTTTGTTGAGAATGATGGTTTCCAGCTCCATCCATGTCCCTGCAAAAAACATGAACTCATCTTTTTTATGGTTGCATACTATTCAATTTTATTATCTGATCTATCATTGATGAGCATTAGGGTTGGCTCCAAGTCTTTGGTATTGTGAACAATGCTGCAGTAAACATACATGTGCATGTGTCTTTACACCAGAATGATTTAAAATTCTTTGGATATATAACCAGTAATTGGATTGCTTGGTCAAATGGTAGTTCTGGTTCTACATCCTTGAGGAATTACCACACTGTCTTTTATAATGGTTGAACTAATTTACACTCCTACCAACAGTGTAAGCGCATTCCTATTTTTCCATGTTCTCTCCAGAATCTGTTGTTTCTTGACTTTTTAATGATCACCATTCTAACTGGAATGAGAGAGTATCTCTTTGTGGTTCTGATTTGCATTTCTTTAGTGATCAGTGATGATGAACTTTTTTCATATACTTGTTGGCTGCAAAAATGTCTTCTTTTGAGAAGTGTCTGTACATATCTCTTACCCACTTTTTGATGGGGTTTTTTGCTTTATTCTTATAAATTGTAGGTTGCCTATTCACTCTGATGATAGTTTCTTTTGCTGTGCAGCAGCACTTTAGTTTAATTAGATTCCATCTGTCAATTTTGGCTTCTATCGACCTTGCTTTTGGTGTTTTAGTCATGAAGTGTTTGCCCTGCCTATGTCCTAAAAGGTACTGCCTGAATTTTCTTCTAGAGTCTTAATGGTTTTAGGTTTTTTGTTTAAGTCCTTAATCCATCCTGAGTTAGTTTTTGAATAAGGTGTGAGAAAGGGGTCCAGTTTCAGTGTTTTTTTTTTTTTTTTTTTTTTTTGCATATGGGTAGTAAGTTTTCCCAACACCATTTATTCATTTATTAAATAGAGAATTCTTCCCCATTGATTTTTTCAAGTTTGTCAAATATCAAAGAGTTGTAGAAGGGTGGCATTATTTCTGAGGCCTTTGTTCTGTTCCATTGGTCTATATCTCTGTTGTGGCACCAGTATCAAGCTGTTTTGGTTATGGTAGCCTTGTAGTATAGTTTTTAAGTCATGATGAGAGGTAGCATGATGCCTCCAGCTTTGTTCTCTTTGCTTAGAATTATCCTGGCTATGTGGGCTCTTTTTTGGTTCTATGTAAAATTTAAAGTAGTTTTTTCTTTCCAAATTCTATGAAGAAAGTCAATGGTAGCTTAATGAGGATAGCATTGAATCTATAAATTACTTTGGGCAGTATGGCCATTTAAGCAATTCCTAGAGCAGTGGTTTGTAGTTCTCCTTGAAGAGTCCTTTACATCCCTTCTAAGTTGTAATCCTAGGTATTTTATTATCTTTGTAGCATTTGTGAATAGGAGTTCATTCATGATTTGGCTCTCTGTTTGTCTCTTATTAATATATACAAATTCTTGTGATTTTTGCACATTGATTTTGTGTTGTGAGACTTTGCTGAAGTTGCTTATCAGCTTAAGATTTTAGGCTGATACGATGGAGTTTTCTAAATACACAATCATGTCATCTGTAAACAGAGACAATTTAACTTCCTCTCTTCTTATTTGAATACGATTTATTTCTTTCTCTTGCCTGATTGCCCTGGACAGAATGTCCAATATTATATTGAATAGCAGTGATAAGAAAAGGCATCCTTGTCTTGTTCTGGTTTTCAAATCCACCCTTTGCTCATTCCGTGTGATATTGGTTGTGGTTTGTCTCAAATAGCTCTTATTATGTCGAGATATGTTTCATCAAACCTAGTTTATTAAGACTTTTTAGCATACTGGGGTATTGAATTTTATTGAAGGCCTTTTTCTATATCTATGGAGATAATCATGTAGTTTTTGTCATTTGTTCTGTGTATGTGGTGGATTACGTTTAACAATTTGCATGTGTTGAACCAGTCTTGCATTGAGGGATGAAGCTGACTTGATAATGTTGGATAAGGTTTTTGTTGTGCTGCTGGATTTGATTTGCAAGTATTTTATTGAGGATTTTTGCAACAATATTCATAAGGGATATTGGCCTAAAACGTTGTCCTTTTTTCTTTGCCATGTTTTGGTATCAGGATGATGCTGGCCTCAGAAAATGGGTTAGGTGGGAGTCTCTCTTTTTGTATTGGGTGTAATAGTTTCTTTATTATTATTATTACTTTTTTTATTATACTTGAAATTCTGGAGTACATGTGCAGATCTTGCAGGATTGTTACATAGGTACACATATGCTGTGGTGGTTTGCTGCCTGCATTCCCCCATCAACTACATTAGGTATTTCTTCTAACATTATCCCTTCCCAATATCCCCACCCCCTATTATCCCTGCCCTAGCCCCCCAACCACAAACAGACCCCATTGTGAGATGTTCTGCTCCCCATGTCCATGTGTTCTCATTGTTCAACACCCATTTATGAGTGATAATGTGGTGTTTGGTTTCCTGTTCTTGTGTCAGTTTGCTGAGAATGATAGTTTCCAGATTCATCCATGTCCCTAGAGAGGATATTAATTCATACTTTTTTAGGGCTGCATCGTATTCCATGGTGTATATGTGTTACATTTTCTTTATCTAGTCTATCATTGATGGGCATTTGGGTTGGTTCCATGTCTTTGCTATTGTAAACAGTGCTGCAGTGAACATATGTGTGCATGTGTCTTTATAATACAATGATTTATAATCCTTTGGATATATACTCAATAATAGGATTGCTGGATCAAATGATATTTCTATTTCTAGATCCTTGAGGAATCCCCACACTGTTTTCCACAATGGTTGAATTATTTTACATTCCCATCAACATGGTAAAAGAATTCCTATTTCTCCACGTGCTCTCCAGAATCTGTTATCTCAAATTTTTTAATGATTGCCATTCTAATTGGCATGAGATTGTATCTCAATATGGTTTTGATTTGCATTTCTCTAATGACCAGTGACAATGATAATTTTTTCTTATGTTTGTTGGCTGCATAAGTGTCTTCTTTTGAAAAGCATATATTCATATCATTTGCCCACTTTTTGGTGGGTTGTTTGGTTTTTTTCTTTTAAATTTGTTTTAGTTCTTTGTAGATTCTGTATACTAGACCTTTGTCAGATGGGTAGATTGCAAAAATTTTTCCCAATTCTGTTGGTTGCTGGTTCACTCTAATGATTGTTTATTTTGCTGTGCAGAAGTTCTTGAGTTTAGTTAGATCCCATTTGTCTATTTTGGCTTTTGTTGCTATTGCTTTTGGTGTTTTAGTTATGAAGTCCTTGCCTATGCCTATGTCTTGAATGGTATTGCCTAGGTTTTCTTCTAGAGTATTTATGGTGTTAGATCTTATGTTTGAATGTTTAATCCATCTGGAGTTAATTTTTGTACAAGGTGTAAGGAAGGGATCCAGTTTCAGCTTTCTGCACATGGCTAGCCAGTTTTCCCAACACCATTTATTAAACAGGGAGTTGTTTTCCCGTTAGTTGTTTTTGTCAGGTTTGTCAAAGATCAGATGGTTGTAGATGTGTGGTGTTACTGCTGACGCCTTTGTTCTGTTCCATTGGTCTATATCTCTGTTTTGGTACCAGTACCATGCTGTTTTGATTACTGTAGTCATGTAGTATAGTTTGAAGTCAAGTAATGTGATGCCTCCAGCTTTGTTCTTTTTGTTTAGGATTTTCATGGCTATATGGGCTCTTTTCTATTACCATATGCAGTTTAGAGTGTTTTTTTCCAATTCTTTGAGGAAGGTTAGTGGTAGCTTGATGGGGATAGCATTGGATCTATAAAGTACTTTGGGAAGTATGGCCATTTTCATGATATTGATTATTCCTAACCAAGAGCATGAAATGTTTTTCCATCCGTTTGTGTCCTCTCTGATTTCCTTGAGCAGTGGTTTGTAGTTCTCCTTGAAGAGGTTTCTCACATCGCTTGCTGGTTGTATTCCTAGTTATTTTATTCTTTTTGTAGCAATTGTGAATGGGAGTTCACTCATGATTTGGCTCTTTGTTTGTCTGTTATTTGTGTATAGGAATGCTTGTTATTTTTGCATATTGATTTTGCATCCTGAGACTTTGCTGAAGTTGCTTATCATCTTTAGGACATTTTGGGCTGAGATAATGGGGTCTTATAAATATACAATCATGTCATTTGCAAATAGAGACAACTTGACTTCCTATTTTCCTGAATGAGTACCCTTTATTTCTTTTTCTTGCCTGATTGCTCTGGCAAGAACTTCCAATAGTATGTTGAATAGGAACGGTGAGAGAGGACACTCTTGTCTAGTGCCAGTTTTCAAAGGGAATGCTTCCAGTTTTTGCTCATTCAGGATGATATTGGCTGTGGTTTTGTCATAAGTAGCTTTTATTATTTTAAGATATGTCCACTGATACCTAGTTTATTGAGAGTTTTTAGCATAAAGGGCTCTTGAATTTTGTTGAAGGCATTCTCTGCATCTACTGAGATTATCATGTGGTTTTTGTCTTTGGTTCTGTTTATGTGATGCATTATTTTTATAGATTTGAGTATGTTGTACCAGCATTGCATCCCTAGGATAAAGCCTACTTGATCATGATGGGTAAGTTTTTTGATGTGCTGTTGCATTCAGTTTGCCAATATTTTATTGAAGATTTTTGCATCAATGTTCATTATGGATATTAGATAGACTAACAAAAAAGAAACGAGAGAACAATCAAATAGATGCCATAAAAATGATAAAGGGGATATCACTAACGATTCCACAGAAATACAAACTACCATTAGAAATTAGTACAAACAACTCTATGCACATAAATCAGTAAATCTAGAAGAAATGACTAAATTCCTGGACACTTACCCCTTCCCAAGACTAAACCAGGAAGAAGTCTAATCCGTGAATAGACCAATAACAACATCTGATGTTGAGGCATCAATTAATAGCTACTAACCAAAAAAGTTCAGGCCAGGTGTGTTCAAAGCCAAATTCTACCAGACATACAAATAGGAGCTGGTATCATTCCTTCTAAAACTGTTCCAAACAATACTAAAAGAGAGAATCCTCCCTACCTCATTTTATGAGACCAACATCATCCTGATACCAAAACCTGCCAGAGACACAACTAAAAAAGAAAATTTTGCGTTAATATCTATGCTTGTAATAGTTTCATAAGGAATGGTTCCAGCTGCTGTAAATATGTCTGATCCTGGGACTTTTTTCCCCCCGTTGGTAGGCTATTAATTACTGCCTAAATTTCAGAACATGTTATTTGTATATTCAGGGATTTGACTTCTTCCAGGTTTAGTTTTGGGAGAGTGTATATGTCCAGAAATTTATCAATTTTTTTTTTTTTTTTAGATTTTCTAGTTTATTTGCATAGAGGTGTTTATAGTATTTTCTGATGGCAGTTTGTATTTCTGTGGGATCAGTGGTGATATCCCCTTTATCAGTTTTTATTGTGGTTATTTCAGTCTTCTCTCTTTTTTATTTATTAGTCTGGATAGCAGTCTATCTATTTTGTTAATCTTTTCAAAAACCAGCTCCTGGATTCATTATTTTTCTAACAGTTTTTTGTATCTCTATCTCCTTAAGTTCTTCTCTGATCTTAGTTATTTCTGGTCTTCTGCTAGCTTTTTAATTTTTTTGTTCTTGCTTCTCTAGTTCCTTTAATTGTGATGTTAGGGCAGGCGTCCCCAAACTACAGCCCGCGGGCTGCATGCGGCCCCCTGAGGCCATTTATCCGGCCCCCCACCACACTTCAGGAAGGGGCACCCCTTTCATTGGTGGTCAGTGAGAGGAGCACAGTATGTGGCAGCCCTCCAACAACGGTCTGAGGGACAGTTAACTGGCCCCCTGTGTAAAAAGTTTGGGGACGCCTGTGTTAGGGTGTTGATTTTAAATATTTCCAGCTTTCTCCTGTCGGCATTTAATGCTGTAAATTTCCCTGTAAATACTGCTTTAGTTGTGTCCCAGAGATTATGGGATGTTGTGCCTTTGTTCTCACTGGTTTCATAGAACTTACTTATTTTTTCCTTAATTTCATTTTTTACTCAGTATTCATTCAGGAGCAGGTTGTTCAGTTTCATGTAGTTGTGTGGTTTTGAGTGAGTTTCTTAATCCTGAGTTCTAATTTGATTTCACTGTGGTCTGAGAGAATGTTTGTTATGATTTTTGTTTTTTTTGCACTTCCTGAGGAGTGCTTTACTTCTAATTATGTGGTCAACTTTTGAATAAGTGTGATGAGGTGCTGAGAAGAATGTATATTCTGTTCATTTGGGGTGGAGATTTCTGTAGATGCCTATTCGTTCTGCTTGGTCTGGAGCTAAGTTCAAGTCCTGAATATCCTTGTTAATTTTCTGTCTAGTTGATTTGTTTAGTGTTGACTGTGGGGTGTTAAAATCTTCTACTATTATTATGTGAGACTAAGTCTCTTTGTAGGGTTCTAAGAAATTGCTTTATGAATCTGGCTGTTCCTTTATTGAGTGCATATATATTTAGGATAGTTAGCTCTTCTTGTTGTGTTGATCCTATTACCATTATGTAATGCTTTTCTTTTTCTTTCTTGAACTTTGTTGGTTTAAAGTCTGTTTTTATCAGAGACTAGGATTGCAACCACTGCTTTTTTTTTCTTTTCATTTGCTTAGTGTATATTCCTTCATCCATTTATTTTGAGCATATGTGTGTCTTTGCATGTGAGACACATCTCCTGAATACAGCACACCAATGGATCTTGACTCTTTATACAATTTGCCAGTCTGTATCTTTTAATGGGGGCATATTGCCCATTTACATTTAAGGCTAATATTATTATATGTTAATTTGATCCTGTCATTATGATGCTAGCTGCTTATTTTGCCTGTTAGTTGATGCAGTTTCTTCACAGTGTTGATGGTCTTTACAATTTGGTATGTTTTTACAATAGTTGGTATCGAATTTTCCTTTCCATATTTGTGCTTCCTTCAGGAGCTCTTGTAAGGCAGGCCTGGTGGTGAGAAAAATCTCTCAGCATTTGCTGGCTTGTAAAGGGTTTTATTTCTCTTTTGCTTATGAAGCTTAGTTTGGCTGGATATGAAATTCTGGGTTAAATTATTTTTCTTTAAGAATGTGGAATATTGGCCCCCACTTTCTTGTGGCTTTGAAAGTTTCTGCAGAGATATCCATTGTTAGTCTGATGGGCTTCCCTTTGTAGTTAACCCTACCTTTCTCTCTTACTGCCCTTAACATTTTTTCCTTCATTTTGTTTATGTGCCTTGGGTATTTTCTTCTCAAAGAGTATCTTTGTGATGTTCACTGTATTTTCTGAATTTGAATGTTGGCCTGTTTTGCTAGGTGGGGGAAGTTTTCCTGGATAATATCTTAAAGAGTGTTTTCCCACTTGGTTCCATTCTCCCCATCACTTTGATATGCCAATCAAACTTAAGTTCGGTCTTTTCACATAGTTTTATATTTCTTGGAGGCTTTGTTTTTCCTTTTTATTCTTTTTTATTTTCTGTAACCTTGTCTTCATGTTTCATTTCATTAAGTTGATCTTCAATCTTTAATATCCTTCCTTTCACTTGATCGATTCGGCTATTGATAATTACATGTTCTTCACAAAGTTTTCATGCTGTGTTTTTCAGCTCCATCAGGTCATTTATGTTCTTCTGTAAACTAGTTATTCTAGTTAACAATTCCTCTAACCTTTTATCAAGGTTCTTAGCTTTCTTGCATTGGGTTAGAACATGCTCCTTTAGCTTGGCTGTGTTTGTTATTACTTACTTTCTGAAGCCTAATTCTGTCAATTAGTCAAACTCATTCTTTGTCCAGTTTTATTCCCTTGCTGGCCAAGATTTGTGATCCTTTGGAGGAGAAGAGGCATTCTGTTTTTTAGAATTTTCAGCCTTTTTGCTCTGGTTTTTCCTCATATTTGTGTATTTATCTACTTTTGGTCTTTGATGTTGGTGACCTTCAAATAGGATTTCTGTGTGGACATCCTTATTGTTGATGTTGATGTTATACTTTTCTGTTTGTTAATTTTCCTTCTAACAGTCTGCTGCAGGTCTGCTGTAATTTGCTGGAGGTGCAATCCAGACCATGTTTGCTTGTGTATCACCAGCAAATGCTGCAGAACAGCAAAGATTGTTGCCTATTTCTTCCTCTGGAATCTTTGTCCTAGAGGGGCACTTGCCAGATGCCAGCCGGAGCTTTCCTGTATGAGGTATCTGAGAACCCCTGCTGGGAGGTGTCTCTCTATCAGGAGGCACAGAGGTCAGGTATCCACTTGAGGAGGCAGTCTGTTTCTAAGCAGAGCTTGAGCCTTGTTCTGGGAGATCTGCTGCTCTCTTCCGAGCTGATCCCACAACAGATCCTTCCCCTGGGTGCTCTGTCCCAGAGAGATGGGAGTTGTATCTCTAAGCCCCAAATGGTGATTCTGCCTTTCTTTCAGAGACGTCCTGCCCAGAGAGGAGGAATCTAGAGAGGCAGTCTGGCTACAGAGGCATTGCCTTGCTGTGGTGCCCTCCACTCAATTCGAACTTCCTGTTGGCTTTGTTTACACTGTGAGGGGAAAACCACCTACTCAAGCCTCAGTAATAGCATACCCTCCTCCCCAAATCTAGCTCAACTGTCCCAGTTCAACTTTGGACTACTGTGCTGGCAGCAGGCATTTCAAACCAGTGGATATTAGCATGCTGGGCTCTGTGGGATCCCCTGAACTAGACCACTTGGCTTCCTTGCTTTTCCAGGGGCATGAGCAATTCTGTCTTGCTGGCATTCCAGGTGCCACTTGGGTATGAAAAAATCTCCTGCAACTATCTCGGTGTCTGCACAAATGGCCTCCCAATTTTGGGCTTAAAACCCACGACCCTGGTGGTGTAGACATCCAAGGGAATCTCCTGGTTTGTGGGTTGCAAAGACCATGGTAAAAGCATAGTATTTGAGCCAAAGTGAACTGTCCCTCATAGCTTTCCTTGGCTAGGGGAAGGAGTTTCCCAATCCCTTGTGCCTCTTGGGTGAGGCAATGCCCCACCCTGCTTTGGTTCACCATTAGTGGACTGTGCTGTCTAACCATTCCCAATCAGATGAGCCAGGTACCTCAATTGGAAATGCAGAAATCACCTGCCTTCTGCATTGATCTTGCTGGCAGCTGCAGACTAGAGCTGTTTCTGTTCGGTCATCTTGCCAGCCACCTCCTGGTAGTTTTTACTATTGTCATGAAAACCACAATCATCATTCCAGCCATCATCATTACCATCATCATCACTATCAAAACAGGCAGAGATAAAGAGCTTCTAATTTCAGCCACTAAAAAAGAAAAGCATTTTTAAGACTTACCCTTCTACTATAACCTTCTGAAAAACTAAGAAAAAAAGGAAAATGACTGTTTTCAGACATTGAAGAAGCAGCAGCCCAAGACTGCAATCCTAGAAAAAAGGGAAACACATAAAGTGTGTCATATATTTGCTCCAATTTTTATCCCAAGGAAATTTCCAGATTAGAGAATAGGAAGGAGAAGCTTCCACAGCAATGAAAAAGCCCCATAAATTTGTAAAGATTTTCCTTTAGTCTTTGACATTAACAATTAATAACAATCTGTGCATACATAAGGTGAAAATTGACAAGACTGATCAAACTAATTTTGGAAATATAATTACTCCCCAAATTCACACAGATCAGGTGATTATTTAAATTTTTGCCATCCATTGTGAAAAATACTTAAAAATTATACCTCAGTAGTGGAGATAAATTTATTTAATAATATCAAACATTCAAACCTGTTTTATAGAAACTAAAATCAAACAACAACAAAAAGTCTTATAATTATTAAAACAAATAGTAGGTAATTTCTTAACTACTTAAGAGATCATAGACCCACACCCTTTATAATAATACAAACATTTAGCACTCAGCAATGTAGTATCACTATGTTCTTCATCCAAAAAATATTATTAGCTATGAAGATTTAAAAAATAAAAAGATACAGAAAATATTCAATTTAGCTGCATACAAAATATTTTTAAAAAGTGAATACAGGCCGGGCGCGGTGGCTCAAGCCTGTAATCCCAGCACTTTGGGAGGCCGAGGTGGGTGGATCACGAGGTCAAGAGATCGAGACCATCCTGGTCAACATGGTGAAACCCCGTCTCTACTAAAAATACAAAAAATTAGCTGGGCATGGTGGTGCGTGCCTGTAATCCCAGCTACTCAGGAGGCTGAGGCAGGAGAATTGCCTGAACCCAGGAGGCGGAGGTTGCGGTGAGCCGAGATCGCGCCATTGCACTCCAGCCTGGGTAACAAGAGCGAAACTCCGTCTCAAAAAAAAAAAAAAAAAAAAAGTGAATACAGTTGTCATGAGTAAGCTTTATATGCTCAACTATTTAACAGAAAATGTAAACATGATTATATGTTAAATAAATATATGTAAACAAAGAAATATCAAAAAATTTTAAAAATACAGTCTTCAAAATGAAAAATATGGTAGGATTAATTGTGGGTTGGATCTTGTAGAAGAAAATACAGTGAACTTAAAGACAGCAATATAAACAATTCAATAAAAAAGAGAAAAAATGATAAGAAAAATTCTGTTTCTTAAATATATGAAGCATTCTAGTGTACATGAATTGTGATGCTATGTAAGCAATATCAGAAACAATATTTTAAAATACAATGACTTAAATCTTTATAAATAAACTATAAATTCACATACCTAAGAAATGCAACTTCATAAAGATGAACACAAAGCCAACACGCAAATAATACACATCACAATCAAATTGCTGAAAGACAAGGACAAAAAGAACATCAGCCCAAAAGCACCCTGGCTACAAAAAGACATGTATTAGAAAATCACAGACATCTAACCTTTTTTTGATGCAAGTCAAAAGAAAAAAAATATTCAACTTAAATATCTATATTTACAAGAAGAATTCTTCATAAATTATACAAAATAAATACTTTTTCAGGGGAAAAGCAAAAGTTTATAGGCCACCAGGATTTTTGCACTATATTATATATCAAAGGAAATTTTTAAGCCAAAATAAGGGATATTACATTGCAACTTTCATCAATAGAACAAAGATCACCAGAACTATTAAATTTATAAGTAAAAAAGTATTTATATAATTTTTAAATTTATTTTTTAACTATTATAGCTTTTACAACATACGTAGAAATAACATAATTTTATGGTAATAAGACAGAAAAAGGGAAGAAAATGGAAGTATATTACTATAAAATTTTACCTATAATGTGAAAGAATATAATATAATTTGATGGTGGGCGTAATATAGTAAAAGTGTGTAATCAGCAACCCATAAATGTTATCAGAAAAATTTTAAAAAGGAAGAGTTAATTAGATAATGTTGAAGATAAAATAAAATGTTAAATATTCTAGTTAAAAGGTAAATAATAAAGGAGGACAAAAGGCAACACAAATAAGAAAGGAGAACAAATGTTCACATAGCAAATTATTGTATTCGAACATTATTACATTATGAAGTAAATATACATAATCTACATGTTCTAATTAAGACAGAGATTTCACAACTGAATACAAAAGCAGAAGCCAAATATACTCTGTCTACAGATACTGAATTTAAACACAAATACACAAATAAAAAGTGAAATGAATGAAAATGTATAGCATACGAAGTGAAATCATAACAAAAGTTGAAGTGGCTGTTGTAGTATGAGACCAGTTGGATTTTAGGTAGAAATATAACATAAGGGATACATAAAAAATTAATAATGATAAAGGGACCAAATAATTAATAATAATAATAATAGTGCAAACATGTAATGAGAAGTAAAACTGATGGAGATGTTCTCATTTATAGTGAGATATTTCAACACTACTTTCTCTGTAAGTAGTAGAGCAAGTAAGCAAAAATAAGTAAAGCTATAAAAAAAATCAATTAAATTTACTTAACATTTATAGAATACTCCTAAAAATAACTACAAAAGACACATTCTTTTTATAGACATATTCATTAAGATTGACCATATGCTGCTTTGTAATGAATCTTTCTTTGTAAATTTGAAAGTGCCTTATGAAATATGTCACACCACCACAATAAAATCAAATTAAAAATCTATAAGCAACAATCCTGCAGAATGCAGGATGTGCACATGTACCCCAGATCCCAAAGTACAATAAAAAAAAAAAAAAAGAAAGATTTCAAATTCATGACCTAACATCACACTCAAGGAATCAGAAAAAGAACAAACTAATCCCAGATAGGCAGAAGAAAAAAAAAATAACTGAAATCAGAGCAGAACTAAATGAAACTGAGACTTAAAAATACATATAATCAACAAAACCAAAACTTAGTTCTGTGAAAGAATAAACCAAATAGATGACTCCAAGATAGATTAACAAAGAAAAAAAAAAAAAAAAAGAAAGAAAAGAAGATCCAAATAAGAACAGTTAGAAACAACCAAAAAACAACAAATCCCATTGCAATACAAAAGTTCTTCAATAACTGTTACCAACACCTCTATGAAAACAAAACAGAAAGTCCAGAGAAAATGAGTGGAATCGTGGAAACACAAAACCTCCCAAGACTGAATCAGGAAGAAATTGAAACCCTGCACTGACTAGTATCAAGTTCTGAAACTGAAGCAGTAACAACAACAACAAAAAAACCTACCAACCAAAAAACGTCCCAGACCGGATGGATTCACAGCCAAGTTCTCCCAGACAAACAAATAAGAGTTGTTACCAAGTCTACTGAAACCATTCAGGAGAATCGCAGAGGGGGGACTCCTGTTTACCTGTTCTATAAAGCTAACACCTTTTGGATACCAACAAGTGGCAAAGACACATTGAAAAAATAAAATTATAGGCCAGTATTCCTGATCAACTCAGATACAAAAAATCCACAGCAAAATATTAGCAAACAAAATACAGCAGCACATCAGACAATTATTTCAGCACTATGAAATAGGATTTTTTCCTGGGATGCAAGTTTTGCTAAACATACACAAATCAAAAGTATGATTCAGCACACAAGCAGAATTAAAAATAAATGCATCATCTCAATTGATGGAGAAAATCTTTTGATAAAATCCAACATGCTTTCATGATAAAGACACTCAACACACTAGGTATCAAAGGAATGCGTCTTGAAATAGTAACATCCATCTATGAAAAACATCATACTGACTATCATACTGAACAGGCAAAACCTTGAAGAATTGCAAGAATAAAAGACTGCTCACTATCATCACTCCTATTCAACCTAGCACTGGAAGTCCTAGATTGAGTAAGCAGGTAAGAGGGAAAAAAAGGCATCAAAATAGGAGAAGAAGTCAAACTATCTCTCTTTGATGATAATATGACTCTATAGCTAGGAAGCCCTGAAGACGCCACCAATAGGCTTTTGTAACTGGTCAACAATTTCAGTAAAGTTTCAGGATACAAAATCAATGTAAAAATTCTTAACATTTCTATATACTGATAGCATCCAAACAGGGAGGAAACTCATGGATGCAGTCATATTTACAATAGCCACAAAAACTTACCTTGGAATACCTCTAACCAAGTAGTGAAATGTCTCTACAAGGAAAACTGCAAAACACTGTTGAAAGAAATTATGGAAGACAAAAACAAATGGAAAAACATTTCATGCTCATAGACTGGAAGAATCTATGTAATTAATATTACTATACAGCCCAAAGCAATGTACAAATTCACTGCTATGCCTATTAAACTACAAGCATCATTTTTCACAGAATTAACTGTTCTAACATTCATGTGGAATGAAAAAAAAAATAAATCTATAAGAAAACATTAAAAAAAAAGAAACGAAAATTGAGTATATGAAATTCAATAGCATAAGCCAGACAACAGTCAAAAAAATACAAAATACATTAGAAATATTCAAAATAATTTAAAATGAGACCTAGTACAACAGCTCATGCCTATAATCCCAGTACTTTTGGAGGCCGAGGTGGGTAGGTTGTTTTTGTCCGGGAATTTGAGACCAGCATGGATAACATCGTGAAAATCTGTCTCTACAGAAAAATTACACACAAAAAAAGCTTGGCATGGTGACATGAGTCAGTATTTACTCAGAAGGCTAAGGGAGGATCACCTGAGCCTGAGAGGGTGAGGCTGAAGTAAAACCCTGGTTTTTTGTTTTGTTTTGTTTTTTATTTAAAAAAAAAAACCCTAAGTAAATAAAAGGAAAAGAAAGAAATATATATATATCTCAAAATTTCTGTTCTGCAACTAAAGCAGTCTATAGAGGAAAATTTGTACATTTAAATGCTTACCTTAGGGACAGAAAAATTTCAACTTAATAATCAAACCTTCACATTTTAGAAGGTAGAAATAGAAGAGCAAATCCAGTACAAAATAAAAGGAGACAGGGAATCAGAATTGCAGAAACTGAGATAAATTAAATACAAAATGAAAACTATATTATATAAAATAATAAACCAAAGGCAATTTCTTAGAAACTATTGATAAAATGGATAAATTGCTAGCTAGATTAACAAAACAAAACAAAAAAAAAAACACAAATTACTGATAATAGGAATAAAAAGGCATTATCACTACCTATCCCTGAGTCATAAATACAAACTAAGAAAATAGTATAAAAATTTTTTTGCTAATATATTTGATTTATTTGAGGTATTAGTAGGAGAGATTCCTTCTAAGGTATAAATTTCGCAAACTCACTTAGATAAAGTTGAAACAATTAATTCCCTATTTCACTTAAAATAGATTAAATTACTAAAAAGTCTTCTACCCTAGTAGAAAATAATAAACTGATTTTAAGATTTATGTAAAGATTCAAATAAAGAGAGAAAATGTTGTTGGACTTGAACTTTCTGAGCCTTTTTATAGAGGTGCATTAATCAAGATAGCATATGATTTGCATCATTAATCAAGATAGCATATGATTTATCAGTGGAACAGAAGAGATAATCCATATATGGCCACATCTGATCACACATATATTGTCAATTAGGTTTTCACAAAGGTGCTAAGATAATTAAATGTGGAAAACGTAAGACTTTGGCTATGCAGTTTTCTGGTTTCCAGGGTGGCACTTAAGGAATTTGTCCTAACAACAAAAAAAAGCTGAACAAATTTAAAAAACAGTAGTTATACATCCATATTATAGATAGATAGATAGATAGATAGATAGATAGATAGATAGATATAGTAGTTTATAGATCCATATTATAAGTGAGGATCTAAGAACAGGGCAAATCACAGTCACCAAAATTGAACAAGTGGATACAAAAGATCACAACTTGACAGAGCAAAAACCCCTGAGCAGGAGCCTCTGTGAAATCAATAACTCGTTAGAAAATTATGAACTATAATTGATAAATGCAAGTTTAGTATGGACAAGACTTATAAGGTATTTGCATTAAATGTGAAGTGGTGGGATATTATTTGAAAGTACTCTCAGATTACTTGTAAATGTATATTGCAAATTGTTGGACAACCATTTTAAAAAGTTAAAAATAGGCATAATTGATATGCTAAGAAATAAGAGAAAATTGAATCATATAAAATGATCAGTTAAAAATCACAAATGGCAGAAAATAGTAGAAGACACAAAAGGATAACAAATAGATAACAGTTACAAATATGATAGATACTAATGAAACCATATCAATAATCACTACACACTAATAATCTAAATAGAATAATTAAAAGGTGAATGTTTTTTGAAAAGATTTTTTTTCATGGCTTTTAAAAGAGAGTAGTTTTTTTTAATTGCATTTTAGGTTTTGGGGTACATGTGATGAACATGCAAGATTGTTGCATAGGTACACACATGGCAGTGTGCTTTGCTGCCTTCCGTCCCCTCACCTGTATCTGTCATTTCAAGACCCAACGACATGTTGTCTACAAGAAATTCACTTTAAATATGAAGACACCAAAAATAAAGGGTTAGAGAATAATGTAGCATGCTAAGATTAGTAAAATTTGCTGTCAAAACAATAAGGAGTCAAGTGACAGATAGAAAGAAAATATTTGAAAATGATGTATCTAATAAAAGACTGTTATTCAAAATATACAAATAACTCTTAAAACTCAACAATAAAGAAATGAACAATGCAATAAAAATGGGCAAAAGACCTGAACTGACATCACATCAAAAAAATATACAGATAGCAAATAAACACATGAAAAGATGTTCCACATCATATGTCATTAGGAAAATGCAATTGAAAACAATGAGCTACCATTACACACCTATTAAAATGGCCAAAGTCTAGAACACTACACAACACCAAATGCTGGAGAGGATGTGTGGCAACAGGAACTCTCATTCATTGCTGGCAGGAACACAAAATGGTAGTCACGTTGGAAAACAGTTTGGTAGTGTTTAAAAAAAAAACTAAGCATACTCTTATCATATGACCCCAAAATCACATTCCTTGGTATTTACCCAAATAAGTTAAAAACTTAAGTTCACACCAAGACACTCACAGGAATGTTTATAAGAGATTGATTTATAATTGGCTAAAATTTGAAGCAATCAAGATGTCCTTCAGCAAATACGGGAGAATAGCAAATGCCTACAACTTACTAAAATAAGTCTTAAATTTCTGCTATTTAGTGAAAACACTGCATACTGTATGACTGCAACTTTATGACATTCTGGAAAAAGCAAAACTATGAAGACAGTAAAAACATTTGTGGTTGCTAAGAATTAGTGGGGAGATAGGAATAGTTGAAGAACAGGGGAGTTTATAGCAGTGAAATTACTCTTTATGATAGTATACAGGTGGATACATGTCATTTTACATAATCCATAACACCAAGAGTAAACCCTAATATAAACCCTAAGGTAAACTATGGAGTTCAGATGGTAGTGCTACATATCTGGATTGTGGTGGTGGCTACATGGAAATATAAGTTTGTTAAAGCCATTTAACTGTAACTTGAATGTTTTATAGCATTTAAGTTATTCATAGAAAATATCATTTTAATATACAAGAGAATAAAAAAGGTAGCAGAATGTAAATCTAAGAAAACTGACCTGTTCTTGTTCTAAGTGCCACTCTCTCAGAAAAGATTCAGGGCTTAGACCTCAGAAAAAGTTAAATCTTACATGAGGGCAGCTACAAGGTTTCTTTAGAATACAACCAGCTGTTTTGGTAGTTTTTCATTAATTCACTTTCTTTCTTAACTGAAATGATCTCTGCAGTACGGCATGACAGACATCACTCCTCTTAGTTAAGCAAGAATTGAAGTGAAGATACCTTCAGGAGGTCAAGATTGAAATAAATACATGGTACTAGGAAGATGAGACAACATAATACCTTACTAGATACACTAAATAAGAGGTTTTCCAGGATAAGAAATTCTGACCAGATATAAGTAAGCTTCATGACAAGGAAAGAAAACAGAGAAATGAGGCCCATGTGGATGGGAGAAAGCATGTAGAGAGTCCATCTGCTAAAAGAAGGAGATTTGAACTTAGGAAGTAAAATTGCCTTTGTTTTACTTAGAAGACGTTGGGTATGGGTAAGGTAGATCAAATGAGCTGCAATAGAAGTGAGTACACATGATTTATTTCTCTATTTTATTTTGTGATGTGTATCCAGGATCTAGATCAGTGTGTGGCATGTAAAGGCACTATGTAATTGTTAAAAGAGGAGATCAATTAATAGAGATGGTGGTTATCAAAAGAGTATAAAGAGCTATGAAAATAAAAGTTATTCGTTATCTGAACACCTAGTACAGTGTCTGAACATATATTATACTTACTATGGGTGGTTTTAATAACTAATATTTCATATGTTTTGGCTAAAATCAGCCCTGTGACAATTAAAGCTCAGGGTCATCCATAAATATTTTGGAATATTTTTCAAAGAAGGGAAATATGTAAGGTTAATAAAAGCAGTACAGTTTTAAGAAAGATATTTTAACTTTGTTAAAAATTTCTCACTTCCCATCTGTTCATATTATATTTCAGTGCTTTAGGGAAAAAACCTCTTTGACCTGAAGTTCCGAGCTAATACTCAAGTTGAAATAAAAGCTGTTCAGTACTAATTACAATGATGAAAGAGAAGTTGGAGAACTACATTCTTGTGATTTAGTCACTTAACTAACTGTATTTTAAATGAAAGGAGGTTGTTAAAGAAACTAAATAGAAAAAAAAATGTTGGGGCGGTGGCTTCCATAAGATTATAATCTTTATAAACTAGTGAGCTATCCCTGTTTTCCAAGCCCCTATTCTAAGTGGACTCCTGCACCTTAGCGTGCTTTTTGAAACATTTGTGTGTGTGTGTGTGTGTGTGTTCCCTCTTGGTGTTCTCCATCGCAATTACAGACAAAACAATATGAGCAAGTCTTCCCATGTTCTGACTTGGATTTTCAAAGTGCTCTGGAAACCTCTACCTCACACCAGACTTCCATTGCTTGTGGAGGTGACTAGACATCCCTGGAAGTTCTGGAATCCAGAGGTGGGGTTTTCCTTAAACTTTGTGGTCAGGCTAGTTCCAGAAGTATAGCTTAGAGGCAAACTACTACTGTTTTTGAGCTTGGTACTTCTTTCCAAGTATTACACATTCTAATTTGTGGTGATATAAATTGTTTACATATGGAGGGGCCCTCTTTACTAGTATCTCTTTAACTCTTCAAACCTGAAAAAAGAAAAATAAAAGGTAAAAGAATATGAAAATTATAAAGTGACTATCTGAAAACAGATTTAACAATAATAAAATATTAGCAGTCTTATGCTAAATTTGCCTTAGTATAAATGTAATTCTACTAAAGTAGAATTTAAGGGTAAAATTGCTGTATTTAAAATTCAAGTAACTAGATTAAAACAAAAATAAGGCATTTGAAAAGCCAAAACTAGGTTACACTTGGAAGCAATTGGAAAAAAATGTTCAGACTCAGGGCAGAAAACATAGTTTCTCTGTATTTCCAAAATACAGAACATTTGCTAGGTATTTGAAAAGCCAAAACTAGGTTACACTTGGAAGCAATTGGAAAAAAATGTTCAGACTCAGGGCAGAAAACATAGTTTCTCTGTATTTCCAAAATACAGAACATTTGCTAGGTAAGAGCGGTTATGCTCTAGAAAATAAACAAATGTGTGTTTGCAAATAATATTTATTGAACTAAGAGTGCATAAAGTTTACTTAATGAGGCATCATATCATGCCTAAATGATTCTAGTGCTTTTAAATATTGCCTTACAGTTATTGAACATGTAATAAATATTTGTAACCTATATGGAGCTTGTCATCTGTTGGATTTTTATATTAATAATGAATTGAATTTCTGTAAGAATAAGGCAGCAAATTCAACGGTATATATAAAAAACAGTTTGAAGCACAAAAAGAATACATAAGAGAATATTTTTTGCACTAATAAAGCATTTATAATGTAATGTCATAGTATTGAGAAGTGACCCTGTACTCCTTAAAATAAGCCTATTGAAGGTTTTCAACTTTGAATGCTTCAATATGCAAATAGCATTTGGAAAATTATATATAAAACACAGAATAAAAGCAAATGTGCCTTCTTTTGTGGAGAGAATCCAAATGTTGAAACTCTCCTCAAAGCCTTCTATGTGGTAGGTCCTAAGGAGTATTTAGATTATATTTCATATACACATTTCCCATATTGGGGTTGCTTTTATTTTTGAAAATATTATGAATATTATACTTAGTTCATGAAAATTCTGAGTAAAAACATTTTTTATATAAAATATTGCCTTTAGCTCTCAAAAGAGCAAATGGCCTGATCAAGTTCTAATTCATGTTTTCTTGTATGAAATTGTATGTTATCTACAACTGGGGGAAGTAAACAATTTATGTGATGGGATAGTTTCTAGAGATTATCCTTCTGAATTTAATAGAGTTATTATGACTCTTAATTCAAAATATGAAAAAATACGTAAGTGTTGGGGTCTTGGCTTGACAGACATTGTAATAAGATTTTTGTGTCTTTTTTTTTTTTCTCTGACAAAATGTAGCTTTTAGTGACACAATGGGAATATATTTAGTTTGGCTATAGGAGTAGTTAACATGGAGATATATTTAACTGGGTAGGGTAGATTCTGAGTTTTCTTGAAAAACTAGATTCACACTATTCAGCATAAAAATATTTATTAAATTTAAAATATTCACTTGTTAATAATTACACTTCTTCTTAGTAGATATTTCTTTTCTAGGAGATAATGACTTCTGAGCCTTTCCACAGAAAATATAATTTTATGTTAAGCCTTGTGTGCTTAGGTATATTTGAAAATGTGTGAAGTAGATTTAAATTTCAACTTATTTTATAAAAATCTGGAAAATGCACATATTTACAGGATGGCCCTGTTCAAGTAAGTCTTCTGTTTAGAAATTGTGATATGATTATAAACAAACAAGACTATATAAAGGTTATTTTTTGAAGAGTAGGAAAAAATACAGTATCTTCATCTTTGGAGGGTAGATTTTAAGTATTCTTAATCCTCTGAGTCAAAGTATTTAAAACTGAATAGTGTCCCTTCTGTTTATTTATTACTTTGGTCTAAACTGTTTTCAGGATGAATGATACTGAAACAGAGGTTGATGATTTAAATTGATATTCCCATGTTGACATTTGCCTACTAACTCAATTCCACCACCAAAATGATTCCCTGTCATTTCTATAATAAATTATATAATTCTTATGAAAAAGATTGATTAAATTGTTTCTTTTTTTCTAACAACAAACATTGCTTGTATGCACTTTGTGCATTTTTAATTTTTATTATAATTTTATGCCTTTTAAATGGAGCTTCTGCCTAGGAAGAGTTAGCTCCTGGGATCTCCCCTGCTTATCTCATTTGCCTCCCTTTCTCTGAAATTGCACATGAAACACACTCCAAAACACCCCCACTGAGACACATGATTTACCTGTCTACTTGTGGCTGGGAAAACTCAGAGGGAAATGTGCAATGAAGCTAAAACTCACATTTTTGCCAAAAGCAAAAAATGGACAAATAGTAGGAATCCAGTAGTTTATTATGCAAAAATTTATATTTGGGTATGAATTCCATTAAACTAAACGAAACAGTCCTTTCTGGATATATGATACTATGGCTTTTTGCATTTAACATAGACAAATATTTAAGTAGTCCTTTTTCTTTTTTAAGTATCTCTTTCTAATCATAAAACATTTCTTCAGAAGGTGAGGAAACTTTTTCTAATCTGTGAGACAATGAAGATAAAATCTCTCCTGCAAACCCTACTGACCTCCTAAATAATATGTTTTTTATATAGACATATTGAATAACAACACAGATGGTTTTCAAACTCTGCTTACTGCTTCTGTGATATCATTGTTTTGATAGTTTGCTGCTTTCTTATTCCAAGGATCATCTTTGGGATCTAGTAAACAAAACCTTTTGAAGGACTAAAACTCCTATTCTTTTCTTGCTTGTTTTGTAAAGAAATAAAATCCTCTTTTCAAAATATATCTGAAGATAGCATCACTGTTAGTAAAATCAAGATGAGATCAATTATTTAGAAAACAAAGTAGTGTTTTCCAAAGGGGGTATATAAGATTATCCATTCAAGATTATAAAGTGTAACAAAGGTGTTTTCATATTTATTTATATTTTATCATTTTTAATTTTCTATTTTTTACACATTTTAAAATATTCATACAAAAGTATCATAGAAAAATACATAGAGGCAACACTGTTTTAAAGTGGTCAAAGTTTTGCCCCTGGAGTCTGACACTTAGATCTAAATCCTTCTGCCATCCCTTACTAAATAAGGCACTTTGGCAAAGTTACTTCTCTGTGCCTTATTTTTTAGATAGGAATGGCAATAGTACCTGTAACTGCTTCATGGATAATGTAATGATTAAATGAGTTAACACTTATAAAGTATTTATAACAGTTTATGATTTGTTTAGCTAGTGTTAAATTATTATTACATATAACTTATAAATAAGTAGATGTGCGTACACTGAGAATGCATATATTTAAAAACTTGTAAAATATCACATAACCAAAATATAGAAATCCTTAAAATATATGCATTTCTAATCCAGGAATACTAGGAGAATAGGTCTTAAAAGTAATGACAATTTTCTAAATTGGTAGAGAAGAAAACCCACAATTTAATGAATAAAAAGGTTCTGTGATGAAAATGTTCTTGCTGAAGCATGTCATAACACAAGCATTTCAATTGCTTAGAAAGACAGACATAGGTTTGTTTGTGGCCAATATCTCTTTGTGAGATCTTGGACAAATTAGTTCAGCAGTCTGACAATCACTTTTCTCATCTAATAAATTGCAGTAGTAATAATTATTTCATACAGTTAAATAATTAATTACATTTAAGGTGCTGAGGGTATTTCTTGCCACAAAAGCAATGCTAAAAAAAAGAATTAGTTTGATTCCCTATTTCTGGTCAAAGCATGTTAAATTCCTATATTCCTTATATAATACATTTTTTTATTGGTGGAAATTCTGTTTATATATTTTATTTTGAAATATTTATTAGATAATCAGTTCATCTAAAGCATTCTACAAGCATAGAATGAGTATGTTGATGAGGTCGTGGAGCAGTTTAGAATGAAAGTATTGGTGTTTCTCATGGACACTCTGAACTTCAGCAAAGTTCATTTGTGTTGGAGGGTCTTACCAGGCTCAACTATGTCCTAGTTCCACTAGCATCTCATATGAGTTGTCAATGAGATGGCTTGGCTAACATGCTTCCTTAGCTTAACTGTGAAATCAACCGCTCCACTAAATTTCATGCTACGCAATATAAAGGCATGGAAAATTTTCAACCTCTAAGATGGAACTGGGAAGGAGGAAATCATATCTGCTCACTCCTAATCACACTGAAGTTTGGTCCATTAAAGCCCTAAATCATATGAGATATTTCTGTATACTTGCTGGCTTTAGAAATCTCCAGAGCAAGATCAAGGACCATATTTATATTGTATGAAAGTATATTCCCTCCATGTAAGGCACTGATGTCCACATCAAGCTTTCCATGAGAAAGCAGACCTTACCTAGAATATTCTCAGAACTGTCAGTTTCTCTATCCTAAAGTCTCCTGTAGGTAAAGGCAATACTATACCAGTTGGGTTTCTCTTGAGCGTAGAATCCTACTGGGCATCTCTTGTCAATGTCTGAGCCCCTTTGAAACATAGGGTATGAGAATTTAATATTTTTTCTCAGCGACATGCTGTCAACCAAAATCCCAGGATGATTTGGCAATCTAGATGAATACATACACATATACATACATGCACTTTAATATGAAATTTACATCACCAGAGAGCCATATATGGCCTAAAGGAAAGGGCAGAGAACACAGAAAAAAAAGAATATGAAAATAGTGACACATGCTAAAATAAACTTCTTTTTTTAAAATATATTTTTCCTACACTTGACCTATAATACAACAGAGAACTCAAATGCACCAAATTATTATTCATTCTTTATGAGATATTTATTTTGACAGTGAGTTTGTTTCAGCAATTCAAAAATTGCTGAGCTCTCATGTGGGCATTTTGGGTTTAGGATGCCTCTGGGCAGCTGGGTGGCTGGGCAGCAATACACGGTGGACAGCTGGATCTGTGGATCTCGGTTCATGGGAAAGGTTGTGATAGTCATTGTCATGCAGGTGAATAGGGAAGCATTACGTTGGAACAAGATCACAAAAAGAGTATGAAGTGATTAAAGTATGAAGTGATTAAAGGGTGGAGAACTTAAACTGAGGCACATCGTCATTTACACAGAAAAAGGAGCCAAAGGAGCCTGCTGAAAAGCCTCAATGTGAGTGACTACGATATTATGAGTGATCACAGAATCATAGAGGTGGGCGTTTTAGTAAGTAGGAAGTAAATACTAATATCACAATCCCCAGAGAAAACATAATTCTACAGGCTATATTAAAATGAGAATAATATTTAAATTGGTAAGATAAGGTTTCAAAAAGTAACATTAAAAGAATCCATAGATGAACGACTTAAGAATAAAAGGATGTAAAAATGTGAGACCAATATGCATAGATACTGTTTATAACATTTTGGGACTTGGGGCATTTATTAAGAATTATCTCTTATCAAAGGCTTTATGGAAATATGCTTATACTCTAAAATATTTACTCCATCTTTAGGCCCAATTTTAATTATTTTCTACATTCTCAGCTCATTTTCTTGCTATCTTATCAATGTATTAGGTTTTTTAGATGAAGAGAGTGGTTCAGTAGCTTTGAGTAGTATGATGAGAAATATTAGGCAAAAATAGAGCATGATTATTCTGAAGAAAAAAGCTGTTGTTCACATATCATTTGATACATGGTTAAGAAGACAGTTGATGATCAAGGAAAGTGTTGAGCTGATTCTGGGAAATATGTTTTCAAAACCAAACCATCATATCTACTAAGGGCTAATACTGTATATTATGAACTATGTAGGGGAAGTGAGGGACATTTTTGTTAACATAGTTTTTTTTAGATGATCCAAGACATTCACTTTACCCATAAACTATGAGTGAAATATAGTTTAGATTTTAGAGATTCAATGCCCTTAAAAAAAAGAAGACTTTTGATATAACAGTCATTCAGTAAAAAAAGTAAATATTTATATACACATGTCTATGGGTGGTGATAACATAAACACAATCATAATTAGTCATTTAAAACTCAGGTTAAATCACATGAAAGAAAGGCCAAAGGATAGAAACACACAGACATCTCAAGGCCAGGATGGTAAAAAGAAAAGGACTTAGAGAAATAAGAGGTAAGCTAGAAAGATAAGATTGCTTTCTGTGCTAAGCAGAGCAGTGTTTGCTTATATTCACTATCAAAAGTTCAAGCCCCAGGCAATTTAGTCAATATGTATATACTAAGTGCTGAAATTGAAAGTATATTAGTAGCACAAAGGAGTGGCATTTAACAATCTATTTTCTGGATTAGATAATTTCTGAGCAAAGAATTAAGAGAATAACATTGATATAGAATAAAGGACATCATATAACAAGTGACAAACCTGAATACCATTTTAAGCATCTTTTGATTCCAAAAGAAAATGCACACACTTATGTAACTGTTAAAGGTACTCATTCAGTTATGATAATCCATTGACAGTGGTCATGAATAAATAAACCCATGTAAGAAATGGAGATTGTGTCATTATTGAAGGTATAGCTTCACCTAGACATGAAGAAGCTATACCTTCCCCCTCATTCTTTCTCGTACATTTTTATATTATTCATGTCATTATCTCATTTTCTTTCATGATATTGTCAGTATGAGCTAATTCATCACATGCCCCTAGGCAGCTTATCTGCAAACCTTTTAGATTGTGAAATGATCAAGGATTTACAAACTCAAAGACAAGGAACCATTACTCCTTAGCTTGCATGAACTACGTACTGTTCATCACATACAGACCTTCAGATTCTCCATCATGTAGCAAAGGAGACTTTAGGAGATGTGCAGGTTTAGTTAGTTTTCCAAACATTACTTTGTTCAGTTTGAAACGACCACACTCCCACATGTTAAATTTATGTTTTGTATTTTTTAATTTTTTTTTTTTTTATATAGAGTTTCTTTCTTGTCCCCCAGGCTGGAGTGCAATGGCCTGATCTCGGCTCACTGCAACTTCCACCTCCTAGGTTCAAGCTTATACAAATCTATTTCTTAAGTTAGAATTATCTTGGTTTCAATAAATAAGAGTACTGTATAACACAGTGCTGTTTAGAACAGTATTAAATTTAGCTAAGTATTGGCCATGGCATATAACACTTATTTCTTAACATTTAGATATTACAACATTAAGGAGACTCTTTTCTGGGAAACTAGGAAAATGTCAGTGGTATGCTCCAGTCGCAAATTTCAGTTGGGACTCTCAGTGTGTTCCATTTAGTCTTATTTGGTGTTTAGTCGTTTCTCTCATATTGGTTAGTAGTAATATGCATACTTAAATTATTTTAGTAATAGAAAAAGCTGCTTGAAAGCAAGCATAATTTTATTATATTTACTACAGTGTCTAGTTCATAATCTTTTATAAATTTAAAATTAATTGTAGATGACAAGATTTCGAGAATTCAAATTTTTCTAGAATTATTTTTAACATAATTATTACCAGAAAAATCATATCATTTTATTACGAACAATTCATAGCTTTTTCATTATTCAGAATAGGGTTGATGAAGAGAGCTTATCTCAGAGCCAATATCTTCTTAAGAGAAAGCTGCATTCGTAATGACAGGCTTCCCAATGTCTAATATGTAAAAAAGAGAACTAGTACAGAATTTCAATATTTCACATGAGACTTCGCTATATGTAATATTGAGAAAATTCCAATTGCAAATGAGCTTTTTATGGAAAATAAGTGTGGATTTAACAGAGGGTGAAGGCTCTATGAAGAAATTCATGATGCAGCTTTAGAAATTCACCAGCAGTAAATCACTGAAACTGGTTGAGTGCTCTATGATGAGATGTGGAGAAAATATAGTGTGAAATAGCAGAGATATTGACAAGGATATAACTTAAAAGCAATAAGGACTTGAAAGTTTCCCATTCTCAAAAGGAGACTAGAAATCGCAGAAAAGTAGTCTACTGAGTTTAAACTAAGAAATGGACTATATAATCTAGTAAATTGAGGATTCCTATAAAGTGCAGTAATGTGCTGCATAACAATGTTTTGGTCAATGACAGATCACATACACAAAGGTTGTCCAATAAGATAAATGGAGCTAAAAAATTTTATTGTCTAGTGACAACGTTGCCATTGTCTAGTGACAACATTCAACATCATATTGAACACATTACTCACATGTTTGTGGTGATTCTGGTGTGAACAAACCTGCGGTTCTGCCAGTTGTATAAAGGTATAACACATACAATTAATTATATATAGTACATAATACATGATAAAAATCGACTATGTTACTGGTTTGTTTACCATACTATATTTTTATTACTGAGTACACTTCTTTACTCATTAAAAAAAAAGTAACTGTAAAACAGCCTTAGTCAGTTTGTTATGGAGTTATTCCAGAAGAAAGATTTATTATCATAGAAGATGATAGCTCCATGCTTGTTATTGCCTCTGGAGGCTTTCCAGTAGAACACAATGTGGTAGAAGATAGTGATATTGATGTTTCTGGCTCTATGTAGACCTAGACGTGTGTGTGTGTGTGTGTGTGTGTGTGTGTGTGTGTGTGCTTGTTGTTAATGAAAGAGTCAAAAATAAAATATTTTAAAATATTGTAAAGGTGTATAGAATAAGGATATAAAGAAAAACTGCTTCTGTGCAGCTATAAAATGTGTTTTAAGCTGTTACTACAAGAGTTAAAGAGTTAAAAAATAAAAAAGTATATAGTAAAAATATTTACAATAAGCTAATTTATTATTAAAGGAATATTTTTTATAATTTTAGTGTAGCCCAAGTAGGAAGTGTTTATAAAGTCTATAGTAGAGTACTTAATATCCTAAGCCTTTGTATACACTCACCACTCACTCACTGACTACCCAGAGCTACCTCCAGCCCTGCAAGCTCCATTCATGATAATGCTCTAAAATATGGCTCAGGTATACCACGTTTTATTTTTATACCTCATTTTTACCGTACCTTTTCTATCTTGCCTATGCATAGATATGTTTAGGTTTATAAATACTTACCATTGTGTTACAATTGCCTATAATATTCTGTATAGCAACATGCTGTACATATACTTGTAGCCTAGGAGCAATAGGCTACACCATATTGCCTAAGTGTATAGCAGGCTATGCCATTTAGTCTGTGATGATACAGTCCATGATGTTGTGCAGTGATGAAATGGCCTAAAGAAATATTCCTCAGATCATATCGCCAGTCATGGTGATTGTTACTATAACATAATTATGCGGAATGCTTGTTCTGACAGAATTACCTGTAGAAGTACCACTATCATCAACAATATATAGACGATTCCTAACTGATGACGATTCCACTTAGAATTTTGTGACTTTAGAGTGGTGTGATAGTGATGTGTATTCAGTAGAAAGTGCTATGATACCTGACATGGGCTACACTAAAATTATAAATACCCTGACATGCAGGGCAGTTCCCAGTCAGCAACTTGATCACAAGGGTAAATTACTGATAATCTATAGTGTAGTGCATTGCCAGATGATTTTGCTCAACTGTAGACTAATGTAATATTTGGAGTATATTAAATATAGCCTAGGTTAAGCTATGATGTTTGGTGCTTTAGGGGTACTAAATACATGTTAAAATTATAATGGGTTTATTGTGACATGATTCCATCATAAGTTGAGGAGCATCTGTATTACATTATAGTGCTTTCTGGGTTGCAACATGTATCTCAAGCATTGTATATATATTTTTAATGACCAAAACTACTCCAAAAAGAAAAAAAAAAGTAATTATTTCTCTCATTTTGTGTTCAAAGAAATTGGGCTGAAGTTATCTGAATTTATTTCTGAAACCACGTGATCAGTATGAGGAAAAATAATTAAAAAAGAACTTCTGATTCTTCATTAAGTATTCCCTCCATAAAGATGAATTTACATGCTCCTTTACCTCATGGTACAAATTTTCAAGCTGGTTGCCTGGGTTAAAGAAGGAGACTGAGGCTATAAAACAATGTGGGTTTTTACCTCATGAAGCTATAATTGATGTGCTTGAGGGCTGTACCTCAGTCCTGACTTCATTATTAACATTCTCAACAGGGTACATTGATGAACTTTAATGAAATGAATATTTTTTTTCTGTTGAGATAGAGGGTAGGAGAAAAAGATCAAAAGTGTTAGTAGATGTTAAAAAAAAATCTAGGATAAATTTAGTGTATCAGAGCTGGAGCAGCATCAGATTCCCATATTGTGTCTGAATTTACCAGCTCCTAAAAGTGTGAAAAAGGCTTAGAAACTTCATAGATACCTCAATGCCCATGATCCACCCCCTTTAGGGTGTGATTTGAAAAGCAAATGGTGTGTTGATGGCATTAAAAAAGGTATAAAAGACATTTTAATGACAGTGTAATCAAAGATTATACACCAGCTGTCACAACCAAGGCAACCATAGTAATTGGGGGTGACCAGAAGGCTTTCCAAAATAAGCTTCTTTTAAACATTCATTTAAAACTGTCACCAAGGGACTGCTGACATTTTAGTTTTTTTTTCTTTAGATTAGGAGTTATTTTATTTCTTTTTATCTTTTCTTTGCAGAATGTTATAGCTCAATGCATTATCAGTGTATGCTACAGTGAGTGATCAGATACAGATGCAAAGAAAAAAGGAAAATATTTGCAGAATAAACATTTTTATTACAATTAAGGCCATTTTGAAGGCAGATACTGAAATAATTTATTAATATGACAGTTGGCCTTAAATATTAGTGTGTGCATTCAAAGTGAATATTTGTGCCATTAATTTTGGTTAGCAACTTTATATTTTGGGACAATAATTATATGATCAAAAAGCAATTACTAGAATTTGTATCATTGTAATAATTCAAAATGATGCTTTTTATGATTTTATCAATAATTTTGTCTAAACATAAGTTATCAATATACTTAATTTACAAATTGATAATTACCCTGCTTTAAGCATTTGCATTTTGAATCTTTTCTAAAACCTTCACTGAAATTCCAGGATAATAAGATTTCATCACATTAGTAAATTACTTTGTATTTTACAAAATATTTCTAAATATTATGCATTTGTTTATCACAACAGTGCAATAAGCAAGGCAGGACAAGCATTAATTAGCAGGCACATTTTACAGATGTGGAAATTGAGACTGATTTCAGGATACATAATGAAGAAAAGGTGCATTTGAGACTTAACTGGTAATACAGCAATACTTAGTATTGTCAGTTTGTTAGTTTTTTTTATTTTTTATTTTATTGCATTTTAGGTTTTGGGACACATGTGAAGAACACACAGGACTTTTGCATGGGTACATACATGGCAATGTGGTTTGCTGCCTTCCTCCCCATCACCTATATCTGGCATTTCTCCCCATGTTATCCCTCCTCAACACCCCACCTTCATACCACTGACCCTCCCCTAGTTCCCTCCTAAACAGACCTCAGTGTGTGATGCTCCCCTCCCTGTGTCCATGTGTTCTCACTGTTCAACACCCACCTATGAGTGAGAACATGCGGTGTTTGATTTTCTGTTGTTGTGTCAGATATGAACAGACATTTTTCAAAAGAAGACATATATAAGGCCAACACACATATGAAAAAATGCTTATCATCATTGATCATTAGAGAAATGCAAATCAAAACTACAATGAGAATTCCTTATGCAGCCTGCATACATGTTTTTTGTGTGTGATATATAATTTGCACACATTTTCTCCCTGTGTGCAGCTTATCTTTTCCTCTCATCAGAGGACCTTTCAAAGATCAGAGGTTTTTAATTGTAATTAAATTCTATTTGGCATCTTATGGATTGTACTTACAGTATTACATCTAAGGAAAAAATTGCTTAACCCAGGGTAACAAAGGTTTTTTTGTTTGTTTGTTTTCTTTTACCGTTTATTTCAACTTATACCTTAGATTTAAGTATATGACCCATTTTGAGGTATTTGTGAATCAAGTATGAGGTGTGGTTTGGGATTGATTTTTTTCATATGGTGTTCAGTTTTTCAAAAATTGAAAAAGTTTTTCTTTTCCATTGAATTGGATTTGTTTATTTTTGCAAAGCTCAAATGAATGCATTTCTGAGTGTCTATTCTGAACTACTGTACATTCCATTTATTTAATGTGCTCATCCTTTCCCAAATATTTTGCTTCCTGGATTACAGTAATTTTATTAATTATTGAAATCAGGTAGTGTGGATTTTTCAACTTGGTTCTTTGTCAAAAAGGTTTAAAATATTCTGATTTATTTGTCTTTTGATATATTTTAAAAATTCAGCTTATTATTTGGAAAAATGTTGCTGAGATTTTCACTAGAATCAGTCAATGTAGGAGAAACAACATCATAATAATGTTGTTATCTTCACATCTACACACATAGTATGCTTTTCTAATGATTTAGGCTTTTGAGTTACTTCATCTATGTTTTTTAGTTTTGAGAATATAGATCATGCACATATTTTGCCAGAATTATGCCTACATAGTTCTTTTTTTCAGCCCTTCATTACTTCTTATAATTTTGGTGAGATATTACATTTTAATCACTTAGCCTTTGTCTTATGATAAAGCTGTTTGAAAGTTGTCAGAGGTCATGTTTCCTAACTGACTTAGAAACAATAAAGCTAATTTTCAGAAATAAAGCAGAGTAGAGAGAGATTAAGAAAAGCAGAACACAAGGAAAGATTGAGAAAATGTATTAGTCTTGGAAGCACATAAGTCGATAAAGATCCATGACCAAAACAGGGAGCCATTTACATTTGTTTTATACAAATGACACTTCTTGATGAGCCATTTTGTTATCTATTGGAGAAAAAAAAATTAGTGGCATCCCATGGAAAATATTCACTTAAATATGCTTTTAGAACATGAAGCAGTCATTTATCTCCAGTTTGGGGCTAGTACCAAATAATCTCTGACATTATACCTTATGGTTATGAAGCTTTGTTAGCCACTAAGAGACAGATATCACAAAGATATTAATTACCTTTTCTCTTCATCAATTCCTTCTACAGAAGAGAGTTCCTAATAGCAATCATTGAAGAATGTAGTATGATATTTATGTAGGAAAGGAAACTCTCCAACATCTTTTATAACCGTGAATTTATAAATGTAGGGATTGTATTTATTTGATGTGTGTCTATAGCACTCTATCACAACTCCCCTGTAATATATATATCCACAGAATTGTTTCAAAGTTTGAATGAACAATAATAAATGTCAATACCTTGAGTCACTCCCAAGTTATGTTATTCCACCCACACTCACTATGCTTCAAGAAGATTGGAGCTGGATCCTAGACTTTTCTGTATCTTAAATTGAGTGTGACTAGGAGAAGAGAAATTTCTAAAGAAAGTGCTACAGCTTCTCTCTTAAGTTCGGATATCTGTACAGGTGAGGGGACGGAAGGCAGCAAAGGACTCTGCCATGTGTGTACCTATGCAACAATCTTGCATGTTCATCACATGTACCCCAAAACCTGAAATGCAATAAAAAAAGGAAAAAAAAATAATTTAATGAGAAAATTTTTTAGAAAATGTTGCTCATATTATAAATTGTCAAATTTCATGAAGCATAGTCTAGATTCTAAATATCAGTGACAAAGGGTTATATTTAAAGAGGAATGGAAAAGATGCTACAGCCTTATACATACTGCGCAACAATTGCAAGCGATGCAACTATGAATAAACTAAATACTGTTTTCATCTCATGTGATTCAATAGGAAGAACACAACATTACCTGAGATATAGCTTTACCAATAAAAAAAAATTGACTAATCCAATGTGTGGATAAATATATTAGTTTCAGGAAATACAGCAGGGAGAGGTGCTTGCTAAATGATACCATAAGGATGTAGTCAGCTAAATCCAGATTGTGATTAATTCTAAGTCTCAAAGACCAACATATTATCCTTATTATTACAAATAAATGGTATACAAAAGTAAAGACATACAAACTTCTAAAAAACTAGAAGTGACTTAAAAAACTTCAAATTCTTGATCAACCTTTCCAGATCTTCATTTAAACAATCCTATTATCAAACTATACATTTGAGATCATTGATAAAGTAACAAATAATATTAGGAGATGATTGTTAATTTGGTTTGTGTGCTTATGTTATTAGAGTAATATTTTCAAAAAGTTTTTACTATTAGAAATGCTTAAAGCATTTATAGATAAAAGAATATATATTTAATATTTACTCTGTAGTACTCAGAAACAAACACACTAATAAGCAACAAATGTTGGGAAGACAATAAATGAAACAAACCTATACAAATGTTGTTACTAATTGCATAGGCTGGATACCAGACGCATGTGAGTTTAATATACCAATATCCCTCTTTTTGTGTATTTTTAAAAATTCCTATAAGAAATAAAAAAATTAATACAGATAAAAAGATCTAACAACACAGGAAAATGTTGAAACTAAACATATACGTTAAAAATAGATTTTCAAATTCATGATTAGTATAACTAACCCCTTGTAAAAAGTAACTTTATAAAATATTATACTTTATAAAAATATGTATATGAATACAGGACTACATGTATTAAAATTATTTTTCTCTGATATAATCACTTTGTGTTTCTATATATGTATGTACTTTTATAATAACTTGAATACATTTTATAATTGGGAAAACATTAAAGTTCTTTATAATTGTATTAGTCAATTATCCATTTTTACTTAATCTTTGGGGAAGCATGCAATTCTTTGATTCCCGGTCTTTAAAATGGCTTAAAATGATCTTACTACCATTGTCTAATCAATCTTACTACCGTTGTCTAATCACTAACATCTTTCCATGTTTATAACAAATTGAATTTGTATCAATTTATAACATTGTTATTCTTTATATTGGAGTCTACCCTCATTTTAGGACACATTTTGTTGTTGTTGTTTTATAATTGGGTTGGGAATACATTACTCTCATAAACTTAAAGTTCCCAAGTTGGGAATGATAAAAAAAAACGAGCATATTTTTAAAAATTCTTCTCTACCAAGATGCTAAATGAAACTTTGTCACTTGTCTCAAACTTGGCTGAGGCCTGAGTCTAAAGCAAAGGTTGTCAAATTATTATACATTCTAAGAAGTGTTGCCAATGTCTCATTTGTGCAAAATGTATTAAGAGGGAACTGTAAAAACTGCAGTCTGCTTCTTAGCATACCTTAAAGTCATATGAGGTGGAACAGGTAGAGAAAGCTCAAGAGAGAGAAATTCTTTTCAGGGAGTAGTTTGATTGCTGTACGTTTTCTCTTTTCCTCACCATTTACAAAGTGCTGGTGCTTTTCAAGAGAAGAGACTCTACTTTTCCTTGTCTGAATACTGGATGAAGTTAAGAAATCTTGGAGCCTCGGTGCTCTAACTAAAGAGCAGAAAATAGCAAGAGTCTGACCTGTGTGTGCTGTAGTTTCTGGGGATTGGATTGGTGCTTGACTTACAACTAGAAACACCTCCTGAGATCCCTGAGTTCCCTGAAAGCAGACCGTGCAGAGACCAATGCAGGGGTTCAGGTAGATAATTGCTGCATACCAGAGAGGACTTGGGGAAATAAATTGTGCTTATTCACATTTGGCTAGTGTAGTAGGTTGAATAGGGCCACTCTTCCAACTGCCCCTGTCCTCAAATGCATGCCACAATGTGACTATTTGGAAATAGGTCTTTGCCAATGTAATTAGCTAAGGTGAGGTTATACAAGATTCACATGGTTCTAAATTCAATTACTAGTTAATTTGGTTTGGCTGTGTTCCTACCCAAATATCACCTTAAATTTTATAATAATTCCCACCTGTCAAGGGTAGGACCAGGTGGAGATAATTGAATCATGGGGCAGTTTTCCCCCATGCTTTTCTTATGATGATAGTGAATGAGTTCTCACGAGATCTGATGGTTTTAAAGGAACTTCCCCACCTTTGCTCCGCACTCTTCTCGCCTCTGCTGCCCTGTGACGTGGTGCCTTCTGCGATGGTTTAAAGTTTCCTGAGGCTGCTCCAACCATGCAAAACTGTGAGTCAATTAAGCCTCTTTTCTTTATAAGTTACCCAGTCTTGGGTATTTCTTCATAACAATGTGAGAACAGACTAATACACCAGTGTTCTAGTAAGAGGAGAGTACACAGAGAAACTCACATAGAAGAAGGCCATGTGAAGACGGTAGCCGAGACTGGAATCACGCTACCACAAACCAAGGAATGACTGGGAACACCAAAAGCTGGAAGAGGCAAGGAACACTGAGGATTTCAAGCAACCACCAGAAGCTAGGAGAGATAGGGTAGGGATACCATTGGGTTGGTTTCTCCCTGAGAGCCGCCAGAAGGAACCAGTTTCCTGACACCTTGATTTCACACTTCTGTCCTCCTAAACTGTGGGACAATGGGAGGATATTAGTACAGCTAGAGTAATGAAATTTTATAATTCATATCAAATACTGTATGAGAGTAAAGGCCTTAAAATAGCTTAAGCAAACTTCAAAATCTGTTACCTATTTCTGAAGCTCTAGAGAAGCAAAGTTTTAGTAGTGTCTGATATTTTAATGCTTTGTGACAGCTGTGAGGAGGGTATTTTAAGATAGGACGACATCAGGCTGTTAACTGTTTTTCATGATTGAGAAAGCTCCCATGGGACACTTGACGAAATGTTGAATTTGTGGTCACTTTAATCCTCCTGACTTGAGGGTGGGCAGTCACTTATTTCTGCTTTTTCTCCTACTTGTGCTGAGCTGGTACTCGCCATAATGCTATTTCTTCTGCACTGTATTCAGAACAATGTCAAGATATAAAACAAATTACCCTTTTGGGAAAGTTGTTACAAAGAGAGATTAGTACACAGCCTTAACAACTCACCTGAATACACAGCTGGAGGGTTGCTTTTAATGGGTACAATCTTTTAAAAGTCCTGTGAATGCTATGAAAATGTAGCTTATAATTACGGTGTGTTTTGTTGTGCCCATATGTATAAGCCAGTGGATCTATTCATTATTGAGATAATTCTTGAACTTGGGATAATTCTCAGACTGCCCATAATATCCTCCTGTCTCTGTGTAGTGTGTGTGTACATGTGTTTCTGCAAACAGATGAAAAGCACATAGATTTTCCGAGGCATTTACTTTCTACAGCAAACATTAGGGGTGACTCAGAATTGTTTACTACAAGTCTTATGCTGCTTGTACCTATAAAAGATTTTATAATTTGGAAAGAGCTTGGGTTAATGTCATTATTTTTCTTATTTCTGTTATTTCTATCTGATTGCAGTTATTATTATGAATATCTACATAAAGTGGCTTGAATATTATAGGTCATTATACATGTAATTGAAATATTATGAAATGGTTTTGTCAAGCCTCGGAAGAATAAAATGAATGAGTTCATAAATTTTGTGTGTTTTTTTTATTTTATTCTTAGCTATTTAAAATTAAGCTAGTGTAGAAATTGTACAAGATAATCACAAGTTGTATATAGCAAGAGCATATATCAGTGAAGCTCCAAAATTTAGGAACAGTTCTTTGGTACTGCTAAGTTATGATAACATGACTAGTCTTTGTGGAATACTGAAATCTCAAAGCTAAAATATTCTCATATTTTCTAGTGAATGCAGTTTCATATAACCCAAATAATTAAGCTTTTTTATTTGAACCAACTGAAAGAAAGCTCTCATGAAATAATTCTGTGAATTAGATAGATAATAAATGTAAACATTGGTTAGGGCAGACAGTCTATCAAATATAATAAACTTGTAAAATATTTGCTATATTATAAATTCATATTTCTTCCATACTTGTGAATATATATTATGCTTTCAGAATAATATTGCTAAACTAAGAGCAGGATAAAATTTCTCAACAAACATTATTTATAATTGATCTATATTGGAATGTAATACATTTACCAAAAGAAAAAAGGAAAAATACTCATGTAGACTTTTAATCAGCAGTTAAATATCATTTCTAAAGAAATAACTATTACTGCAACAAATTTTTTCCAAAGAGAATATATCCCAATTTTATGCAAATTGAGGAAATCAAGTTAGGGAAAGTATCAGCCAATTCACTTTATGAGGTTAATCAGCTCATTTAAATTTATTACCTATATATTGAAAAAAGACTATTAAAAAGATAAATTAGAAGCCAATCTCATAGAATTGTTGAAACAATCTTGAATCAATTAAACACAGTAGCAAAAATCCAGTAATATATGTTAGTATATAGAGTTCAATTTATATGTCGTAAGAGACATACTTTGTCATGGTTCCTGAATATACCTACTTGTTGACTGTACCATAATACAGTAAGGTTTTTCTACTTCCTCCAGTGAGGAATTTCACTTGCTCACACAGGCACATAAGTTCAAGACAACTACAGCATCACTACTATGTAAGTACATACTCCACAGGGCAAAATATTTAGATTTAAAAAATTTTTAACTCCCTATAAGGTTTCCTGTTTTACAAAAAAGGGCTGGACCCTTACCCTTACCCTGCACTCCTGAACTGAGATGCAAGCCCAGTGCTTCCTTAACATTTATATTGACTCGTCATGTCACCCAGTGAGACTTGAGAACAAAGGACCACTTGAAATACTCAAATGCTCATACTGTTAGCTCTGCCTTAAGAAATAAAGTCCTTTGCCTTCGATCCAAGTGTGTCATGCCTTCTCCCATTGTACCTGAATAAATATCAAACATGTAGGGTAAACCCTGAGATACTTCAAAAATCTTAATGATATAGTTATATAAGTCTAATATTATACAAACACACACATATATACGCACACACATATATCTACATATACACATACACACACACATATATATATGTGTCAGTAGTTGCCATACAAACACATACACACACACACACACACACACACATATATATATGTCAGTAGTTGCCAAAAGCTATTTGGTAATATTCAACACATATTTACAATTAAATATATTTTAGCAAGATAGTACCATTCTCAATTTGATAAGTTCTAGTTTCACATGGAATATACCTGCAATTCTACACCATTAGAAGAATCCCCATTAAAGTCAGAAGCAAGAGGAGCACACAGGCTGTCAGTACCTCTAGTCAGCATTCCAGTGGAGGTCCTAGCTACTGTCATTGAATAAGAAAGTGAAATGTGTGAGACCCAAGAAGAAAAACAAAATATTTTTATTTAAGATAATAAAGTTAACATAAATACACAAGACAATTGCCAGGAAAAAAATGAGAGTATGCATGCAAACAATAAAAAATGTAGTTAAAACAAAAGGTATTGTCTTCAATTTTGACAATATAGAGTACATAGTAATGTATTTTTTAACTACTTTTTTTATATATGTTCCTTACATAGTAAACTGAAACTATTCCAAGTAAAACAATTAATGGAAATGTATATTATACTCTTAGGTAAAATGATGTAAAAAATAAATCAGTTAAGATTAATCTCCAAATTTACAGAACTTTTACTGAAAATTTATTGATTTTTAAAATTACATTTTAACAATATTCTAAGATAATATGAAATTTATGGGCAAAAAATGACTAAAAGAATCAGGAAGAAGTGGTCAAATTTGGAATTTTTAACATATCAGTATTGATTATGGAAATATAATGCTAATTTTAACATAGGGTTGTACGACTTTGATCAAGAGCCAAAGAAATGGAACATGAATAAACCATTATATGGGATGCCAATATATGATGTAGATGACACTTCTACAAAAATTGGGGAAGAATAAATCATCTCATTTTTTTTCTAGCTATTTTTACATGCAATAAGTTAATCTGTAAAATATTTAGAAGGAAAAAAAAAAGACTATACAATCTCAGAATTTCTTGAAACCCATAATTTTTATAAAACTTAAAGAATAATGGGTTTGATGATACTAAAACAAAATTATAACAAAAGACAATTGGAGAAATAGTAAACCTCTGGCTAGGTAAAATATTCCTGTTTAAGTTCTTTGATATGTGTATGATTATTGAAAGAAAAGAAAAAACTAAAACAGTCCCTGGTGGGATTTTAAAATAGGTAGATTTATAGCTATTACAACTAGAACAGAATGGGTTGATGAAAAAGGGACAGATATGATGGTAAGTTATTTATATTTCCTTGAAGAAAAATTTTAATTCTAATAATTTTCACAGTATCATCCTAGACTGTAAAATATTAATAATGTACACTGTATTTTTTAAAGTAAATATGTGAACAATATCTGCACACATACAAAACCCTGAATATAATGATGTAGGCAGGTTGAAGAAAAATATAGCAACAGATACTAATGTAAAGCAATCTATACTGACTAAATGTGTATATGCTTGAAAACATAGCAACAAAATACATAAAGCAAAAATTAATAGACTAGAAAAAATGGACAAATCTATAATGCATAGATGCAAATCTAGTTGTATAGTTGGAGACTTTTTCTAAAATAGACAAACAGTAAGTGTACAGAAATACAGAACAATATTTTAACAACTGCATCTAATACATTTATATAACACTCAATGCTAAATGAACAAAACATGCATTTGTTTCAAGTATACATATAACACTTCCCAAAATAGAACATCTGAGTCATAAAACAAAGTTAATAAAATGTAACTTTGTTTAAATTAAAATTATGCAAAGTAAGTTTACGAACTATATTAGAATCTAACTAGAGATCAATAACAGAAGACATGTTTTAACTTTCCTTTAGAGAGCAATTTGAAAATACTAAAGTAACATACCTTATTGTCAAGCAATGTCACTTGTTCACATATACTTTAGAGAAACTTGTTCATCTGCTCACAAAGGGACATCTACAAAAATGCTTCTAACAGTATTGTTCCTCCCAGTAAACAATATGGAGCATCCTAAAGGACTCTCAGTTAATCAATCAAAAAATCAATCAACAGTACATACAAGGGCATGTAATGTAGCACTGAATGATGGAGGGCTATAAATATAGAGATTGTTTCTAAAAAGGTTGCATTAATAAAAGATAGGGATCTATGAATACAGCTCTGTATTTAAAGCTTAGTCACAAATAGAATAATATGTATTTATGTTTAAAGATATAAGAAATCAAATACACCTGGAACATAAGATAGAGGTTATTTTTTGATGTAGGAGAAAGGCAAGAGTTAATATTGACAGAAAAAATGCACAGGGCATTTCAAATAAAATTCAAGGTTTTCCTTTCCAATAGTATGTATAGATAAGTTCTGGGTTCAATTGTTTATTACATGTTAGAGGACAAACATGTCATATTTAATTTTTAAATGCAATTACAGATTTACAATAAAAGGTCAGTGATGTATGAAAAAATGTTAAATTGATGCCTGCTTATAAATTTTATATTTAAATGTTTAGGATAAAAATGAGTCTGGTAAAAAAAAGTATTTGAATACTGGGTTGGTGATATCAAGAATCAGTGAGGTTGTAGAGCAAGGAGAATTCTTGCATATTGATCTCGGAGGAATAAACTCATCCATTTTGGAAAGTGTCTAGCAGTTCTTGATAAAGTACACTACTGAGTATATTTTACAGAATATTCCATCACTGATCTATCAGAGCTACAGGCTTGAAAGATAAAACACAGGATTCCCAATTAAACTTGAATTTTAATAACCAACAATAATATATTTTTAATATAAATTCATCCATATATTGATTGCATGGAACATAAAATTTGTTGTTTATCAAAAATTCAGATTTAGCTGGGGGCCTTGCATTTTTTATTTACTAAACCTGACAACCCTAATAAGCGTTTGTGTACCTTAGTTAGTTAGTAGTGAGGTGAAGGCAGTGTACATTTTATTTTTGAGGCCTGTATTTCTCAAAGTATCATACTTGAAACAACAACAGCAGTAGCATCACCTAGGAATGAGTAAGAAACACAAACTCCCAGGATTCATTCCAGATTTACTGAATCAGAAACTCCAGTTCTTGTGCTGGACAATTGGTGTTTTTACTAGTCCCGTGATACTAAAGTTTGAGAAATGTTGCTCTATTCACACAGATTAGTAAAATGTTTGCGGTATCATTATCACTTAGCTGCATCACTGTCTTAGTAGTGCATTGCAATCATATTTGCTGTGCTCCAATCCACCTTGCAGAAAGCAACTAAACCATGCTTTTAAAAATGTCAGGTTGACTTACCTGTACAAACCCTTTTATGGCTTCAGATTGCCACTGTAGTACAGATTCAATGTTTGTTAACACTTGCAGGATCTTTCTTAATCTGGCTTGCTTGCTGCCTCATCTTGAATTTTTTTCCACTCCTATGTTTTGCTTTTGTCTCATTCCATCGAGTACTAAGGTCTTGAACTTCCATACTCTTGTCAACCAATACAGAAATATAGCCCTCTTCATCTGAAATGGTTTTCCTCCCACTTACTTTCTTGTTTTCCCTTATTAACACTAACCTATACACCAATTTCAGCTTCTAATTTACTCTTTTGGGGAGACTGCTCCAGTCCCTAAACATACATAATTGTACTCTTTGAAAGGTAGTCGTTGGAAGGTAATATTAAATAATATGTGTATAAACATTTAATACTACATTTAATTCCTTTTATGTTATTGGTAACATGTTGTAGAGATTTATGCTGCAGAAAGATATATGCACTAATGCACTAACATAATTCTGTCTTGATTATCAATTCTTGTGTTTACCTAATTTAATAATCACACAAATTTTCATATAAAAGAAAGTAAAAAGCATGCATTTTATATTATTAACATAAGCAGAATATGTTAATGGATAAATTGATGTAATCTATCAGTATATGGCTCATGATTTAACTTTGAATCATCTTCTAGAGCTTGTCAAATATCTTCCTCTAAAAACAATAATACACTTGACTTCAGAACATTTTATAAAAATTAATAAATAGTGCATGCAAAACTTTTTATTTGGATTTAGACAGTAATTAAATATAAAAAGCATTGTTGAAAGATGTATCAGAAATCACAGCAATAGATTAAAATTATTTAAATACAATGTTACAAATTATTACTGAATCTCACCCAGCATAGTTTTGAGAGACTCATAGCTCTACTTAATAACCTCACTACTGACCACTATAAAATACCATATTCAACATACCTAAATCTTAGAATGCTGAAATAATAGGCATTAACATTGAGGCATTTAATAAAAACAACTAATGAACAAGTGATAGCATCTTTTAGTTGTTGCTCCTATGCTTAAATAGACTTCACTAGTATTTTATTTTAAAATGTCTATGTGACATGTTCTTTATTCCTTACATATTTGTACATTCTTTTTGTTCAAGTGGCTAAGAAATAGAAAAATAAATCATTTGTTTTAGCAGAATTCTGACAACATCTTCATTATTTCACAAAAAATGTAATTTTTGCCTTTATGTTTCAGAAATGCCATCATGCTCTAAGCCAAGTCAAAGATAGCTGCATACTAATTTTTACAATACTTATATATGTATATTAACAAAATTTTAAATACACATAAAAGCTGTCCAGTTATGAGGTTATAAAGCATATCTATCTGTTCCATCTTTAAGTAGCTACTGTATGCTAGCTATGAAGGATAGGGTCATTAAAATAGTAATTAGAAGTTGCTAGGTATGAGCATACCATCTGATTAAGTCAAACAGTATCACACGCTGTGTATAGCAGTGCATAGGTACAATTTATTTTGCCTTTTCCTCAAACAGTCCACTGGCACCTACCACATGCAGGTTTTAGTTTAGATGCACTAATTGTCTGATCCATCATATTGAAATTCATGGACTTATTTGAAGAGATGATGAGAAATTATTATTTAAAGGATATCAAAGTGATGGTAATTGTGCAAAATAATTTTTAGAGTAGATGTTTTGACAAGCATATCCTTTTCATCATTATTATCTATTTACTTCATTGAGTTTATTTTTCCTCTGTCAGTAGACATGTTAATTTTATTCAAAAGGAAACTAAAGCCTTTGTCCAAGGTTTTTTCAAAATTCAAATTCAGTACTATTGATGTGCCTTTGTAGCTTTACTGTGATATTTTTTTTTGCAGAATGTGAGCAGAATATTAAGTAGTCTTTTTTATATCTGTGGTTCTTAATTCTAAATCTGCATCAGGTGTCCTATTTTCTAAAATCTTGAACTTACGCTGGCATTCAAAAAAGGCAATGGCTTAGGCAAAATAATTTGTGTAAGAGCATATTAAATGTGGGAACAAAAAGACATAAAAGGAAAATAGCATGGTCAAAAACCAGGAACCCACAGGAAATCGTATGAACACATTGCATAGGAACTATTCTCATTAGAATTTTCATCATCAAAATAAAATATTACTAAGAATGTTAGATTTGTACAGAAATAAGAAATTCCAGGAATGTTTAGATTTTGAAATGACAAATAAGCCATTTTGACCACATTATGCTCTAGTAGTTTCTGGAATTGATCATACCAGAGTAATCAATTATAAAAAATAAATAATATACCCCTGGTGCAAGACTTTTCCTGTCATATCAGATGGCTATTCAAATAAACTAGTGAAAAATCTATGTTGTCAAAATTATACTTCTTAAAAAAATAAGTAACATAGAAATGCAAAAATGCATTATTAAGAGATAGAACTATTAAGCCAATAGGTCAGTACAGGACAGGTAAAAATAGATAGAACTATTAAGCCAATAGGTCAGTACAGGACAGGTAATAATCTAAAGCATGAAGCAATCAATTCCACATTCCTATCCAAGATTTTATATCACTGAAGTAAAAGCATAAAGATACAGTGGGAAGGACAGCACAATGTAGGGTAGACAGACTTTGCAAACCAGCCTTAGGACATATCTTTCAGAGGACAAACAAAGTCAATTTAAGCAGGACCTGGTTATGCAGCTTTACTTATTGTTTCCCAGTCAGAAGAGTGCCACATTTCTGGAAAACTTCCAAAGACTCTTTGAATAGCCATTTTTTTTTTTTTTTTTTTTTTGAGGCGGAGTTTCGCTCTTGTTACCCAGGCTGGAGTGCAATGGTGCGATGTTGGCTCACCGCAACCTCTGCCTCCTGGGTTCAGGCAATTCTCCTGCCTCAGCCTCCTGAGTAGCTGGGATTACAGGCACGTGCCACCATGCCCAGCTGATTTTTTGTACTTTTAATAAAGACGGGGTTTTACCATGTTGACCAGGATAGTCTCGATCTCTTGACCTCGTGATCCACCCGCCTCAGCCTCCCAAAGTGCGGGGATTACAGGCTTGAGCCATCGCTCCCGGCCCTGAATAGCCATTTTTATGCTTGCTTTCACACCTTGGAGAGGATGTGAATAGTAAACATGGAAAAACTTATTTATCTAGTATCCCATGAAGATTTCAGGCCAGATTATATTCTCCTGATTTTAATTCATAATACAGAAGTTAGATTAAGAAGTTACCTACAGTCAAAAGACAAGAGTATTGTATCACATTTTAATGATCATGGATGTAATTTAATCTGTCTAAGAATTAATGTCTTTGCTAAATGGGGACAGTAAGAGTAGTTTCTGAATCTAATAGTGGGGAGGATTAAATGAAGAACGAGTATTTGGAAGTGTTTAATAAACTAGTAAGTACAGTATAGTTTATTTTTTTAATTATATTTAGTAATATAAGTTTAAAACTTTAGGTTTCACCACAATAAAAATAATTGCCATTTTAAGAATGCCAAAGAAAAGTTACCCAGGATTTCCACTAGACAAATTTGATAAGTGTGTGGTAGGAGGCAAGAGGATAAATATTCTTACATTGTTATTAAAGAAGGAAACACTTAGGGAGATGTTTCTTCTAGTTTTCTAAATATTCCTGAGGACACATACATAATCACCAGAAATTTGGAGCTCCCAAATACACAACAAAATGACTGTTGTCAAAATAATAGTAATTCCAAGTTTGGTTTTTAGTTTTTATATTTTCCCCTAAATGTGAGAGTTCACAATGGGGTTCACAGTTGGCTGTGGCATTGATTTCTTATGCATTGGTTCTCTCCATTAATAATGTTCCCTCTCCAACTAAATCAGTGCTGCTGCATGTTCCCATAGTGTAAAGAAATGGTTCCTTATAAACATCTATCATATTTTGAAATAATTTAAATGAATATATCTCATTCTGGCCACATTTGCTCAGAGCTTATTCTGCTCATTATTAGAAAAATATAGCAAGAAAATTTCTCCTTATGAAATTTTGAATGAACATTTTTTCTCTTAAACAAAAATCAATAATAAAATACATTCTGATAACTGACTAAAGAGTCTTCAGCTAGCAAGTAATAACTTAATTTCTGTATAGCTTAAAGGGACTTGCAAAGGGAGTGTGAGAAGTTCATTATTATCCAGCAGAAAAGAGAGAGCATGCTAAGAAGAAAGCAGCATCTTTCCTACTGGGATTTCTCTTGGACTACATGATTTGCATGAAGGGCGCCACATCAAACACAGTGGGTGCCCTTTTTCAAATATTAATGTGGAGCTTGTTTTAAGTTCTCTCTTGACTTTGTGCCACCTTGTATCAAAGGAACTTAAAAGTAGGTCTTGCGGGTGGGGGAGAACTTTTTCAACTGTTTTAACACTTAATGGAATTCTTTCTGCATTTGATCAATGTGCTTCAAATTTGTAATAATTTGATATATGCACATTTTTCTAGAGCCTATGTTTCATGATCAGTCTTTTTATGTTTCTGTGTGGTGGGTTTAAGTATCTTCAACCAAAAGGATTTAAGAGATTGACAAGCAAACGACGCACAGAAGCAATAAATACAGGCACTGATAACTACTGGAATTTACTGTATAGGGAGGATCTCTAGTTGCTGTTATTTCAAATGAAAATTTTCAGCTGTTTAAGTGCAGGCTTTTAATCTCTTTCTGGCATGATTACAACAAATGAAATTTGAAAATGGTTTTGGTGATGAGTCTGTCTGGGTGCACATGGACGTATGATAGGGTATGGGTCATGGAATGAGATTGTTAAATTGATCCACAGTAAATAAATCTGGATTTGTTTCTGTCGTGTATGTGGGTCAAACAGTAATTTGATCTTACTATTGCTTGTTAAATAATTTAGGGCTGCAGCAGAATAGTTCACATTCAGACATATTTTTGGTTATTAATTTCAAGAATTTGAAATAGTTATAGCTTGATGTCATTTTTGCATACTTCCTAAAACACAAGATGAAATAAGATTCAAATTAGGAATGTACATCTTAAAATTTAAAATCTACATATGAGACCTGTAATCTTTGGTCGAAGATTATTTTATAACATAGTTTTTAAAAAATTGCTCATCAAAATGTGATGAATTTTATGTTCTTAGTCTCCACTATTAGATGTTATTCCACCTCTTTGGTTTCACTTTCTTCCTTCACCTTCCTCCAAACACTGTTACATTAGCATTAAAACATGGGATTTTTGTCTGTACTAAAAATAGGCTTACTTTTTTAAATATGTATCACATTGCCAGGAAAACTGAAACTCAAGCAGTAAACAAAGCTGGTTTTAGATTTCATTCATAAGAATAACAATTAGGTATTCTTTCTAGAGATCCTGATGGTGACTTAGCCAATGCTTTATTTACAGAGGGTGATTTAAAAAATGAAAATTTTCTGCTATGAACTGAACTGCCCTGCTCAAATTTATGTGTTGGAGTTTTAAGTCCCAATGTGATAATATTTGAAGACACGGCCTTTGTCAACTAATTAGTTTTAGATGAAGTCATGAGGGTGAAGCCCTCATATTGGAGTTAGTGCTTTATAGAGGGAAAAGACATAGAGATTGTTCTTCTCTTTTTGCTATGTGAAGACACAGCAAGGAGGCAGACACCTACAAGCGAGGAAGAGAGCCCTCACCAGAAACTGCCCTTGATGGCACCATGATCTTGGACTTTCAGCGTTCAAAACTGTTGAGAAAAAATATTCTGTTCTTTCAAGCTGCCCAATTTCTGATATTTGGTTATGGCAGCCCAAGCTGATGAATACACTGCTTGAACACTCATCTACCATAGGCAGTAAAAGCACATTGAATAGTATTTACACTATTTAAGGTATTTTTGACACTAAATGTGTGAGATGAGTTATACAAATAAAATATCAATTTAAAAATATTAGGGTATGAGCCCTACTTTTTGTTCAGGTAATTTTTAATAGCAGATAGGTTTATAATCATAGTGTCATTGATTTCCATATGAATCATATTAACTTAGAGTTTATAGTTGATAATTTATAGAAAAGGGAGGTAAACACATGTAGTGTTGGAAACAAATATATACTTTCTTTCAAAATACTGTATATGTATTTCAATTTCCATGCTTAATGTCTTCATATTTCATTGACCTATATTATCTCAATGACACCTTAAAGATGTATTAACAGCAAAGTAATAAATATAACATGTACACTAACTTATAAAGCATAATTTTAAACCCTTGAACATACTGCAAAACTTGAAGGATTTAACATTGCTAATACCTTACATCCAGCCATGTACTCCTTCCTGCTATCCCATTCCCTAGCCTTCCCTTATACTGATAGTGGAAAATACTATCTTGGGTTTTGTCTTCATCATTTCCTTGCTTTTAAAAATACAACGTAACCATAGAAGTTATTTTACTCACAACTATATGCTGTCCTTTTTTTTTTTTTTTTTTTTTTTGGCTTGTTTCTGAGTTTTATAAAACTTACAATAATCAGTTTAGTTTTTGATAGTCATATGTCCACATTCTATTCACTGGAACCTGTGAATATGTTGACAGTATATACTAGTATATTCATACAATGAAGTATTCTGCTTCTAAGGTATATTCTTGGCTTTACGGTTAAACAATTCCATTGTATGTATATTCAAGTGATTGGTTAATTCTCACATTGCTATAAAGAAATACCTGAGGCTGGGTGATTCATAAGGAAAAGTATTTAATTTGCCCACTCTTCTGCAGGCTGTACAGGAAGCATGATGCTGGCATCGTCTTGGCTTCTGGGGAGACCCCAGGAAGCTTAACAATCATAGTGAAAGGCACTTTACATGACAAAAGCAGAAGTAAAAGTGATAGACAAGGGAAGTGTCACACACATTTAAATGACCAGATCTCATGGGAACTCACTCACTAGACAGTACCCAGAGATGGTAATAAACAATTTATGAGAAATTTGTCCCCATGAGCCAATCACTTCCCACTAGGCCCCAACTTCAACAATGGGGATGATAAATCAACATGAAGTTTGGGCGAGGCCAGAGTTCCAACCATATCAACCACAGTCTATTTTATATTCCTGTCAATGCACATTTGTGATGTTTCCAAAAATCAAAAAGGTTTTGTTATGTTTTCATTTTTGCCATTGATGATAATGCCATTAAGAATATTAAGAACATCAAATATATGATACTAGATGCTAATTCTTAAACAAACAAACAAACAAAAAACCCTAGGTGATACTGATAGGACTGGACTTTTAGGTAAATAGTTTTTAAATTTTTAGATTTACAGTATAAAGAGAGAATACTTTCTGAATTTATTGTACCATTTTTTTCTCACTCCCATCATAGATATGGATGATACAATTCCATAAAGAATATATATATGGATGATACAATTCTGTAAAGAATATAACAACTAACAAAATATAGATCCCAGAAAAAGATATAACAATATATATGTAAGACTTTGAATTATGTTTTTAATTGAAAATATTGAAAATGACTTAATGGAGAAGTAAATGATGTAATCATCTATTCAGTAAAGAGAAATAAATTAGTGAAAAAAGGAGAAGTGATGATTACTAGAGGAATTTTCTTGAATAGGTGAGATAAAAGATATCACAAATACAAGTTGAGAGATGGCTTATGTGAGAGAAGAATAGTTTATCCATAGTAACAAGATAAGTAGACTGTAAGGACAGCATGTAAGTGGACAGCGGGCTGTACTGGGTAGGCAAAGTACTAGGTGCCTGAAATTGCTTTAGTGTCTAAATAAATGAAGAAGGAAAAGAAAAACAACAGTGATGATGGGGAGAAAGTTTAGAGATTTGAGAAATAAGTATAAAATAATCATATGGAACAGTAGGAGGAAGAATAGGATATAGAAGTAGTGTAATTAAATGGTGATTAATAGCAGTGAAATTAAAGTGAGATTTAGAAAAATGTCTTTTTTTCCCCCTTGAACAGATTAAGATGCAGTTTTAGTCTGGGAGTAGTTAGAGTTGGATTTAGCTAGGGTTAGAATATTGCCAAGGTGGGGTGGGTATGGTGGCTAACACTTATAACTCCAACAATTTGGGAGGCTGAGACGGGTGGATCACCTGAGGTCAGGAGTTGGAGACTAGCTTGGCCAACATGGTGTACCTTCATCTCTACTAAAAGTACAAAAACTAGCCAGGTGTGGTAGTGGGCGCCTGCAATCCTAGCTACTCAGAAAGCTGAGGCAGGAGAATCACCTGAACCCAGGACATGGAGGTTGCAGTGAGCCAAGATCATGACATTGCTTTTTAAAAGCAAATGAAATGATGAAGACAGAGCAAGACTCTGTCTCAAAAACAAAACAAAGAAAATACTGTGAAGGGCATATGGAATGAGGAAAATAATATAATTCACAGCTTAAACAAGGGAAAATAGTTGACCCTCCCAAATCCAAGTGTCCTGCATCTATGATTCAACAAACCACACATCAAAAATATTTTGAAAGACATAATTGTACTTGTATTGAACATGTACAGACATTTTCCTTTTCATGATTCTCTAAACAATACAGTATAACAATAAATCTAATATTTATATTAGGTATAATAATAATCCAGGGATGTTTTAAAGTATGTGAAAAGATGTGTGTAGGTTATATTCAAATATTATTTTATATCAGGCTCTTGAGCATCTGTGGACTTTGGTATTCACAAGAGGTCCTGGAACCAATTGCCTGTGGATACAGAGGGATTACTCTACATGTAATGATGAATCATGACAGGAAATCTAGAATCTGGGTGATGGGCAATCAGGACAGCTAGTGCAGAGGTATGAATTTTAGGAAGGAGAGAGCATCACTAGTCTGAAAGGATTGCAATGAGGAGAAAGGAGAGAAGTACCTAATGTTCAGGGTGCTGGAACACAGGTGAGAAAGTAAAAAATGTCCATCACTTAAGAAGGCTGTGAGGAGAAAGTGTCCTTAGCACAATGTGGGCTTTCCTCAGTGTATGAAGGTGTAAAGGAGTGATCAACATTAGAATATATGAAAGATGTAGTTTGACCCTGTGTTTCCAAAAGTACAGAAGAATTATTTCAGGAGTTGCAGATGTAGGAAATTGAGTCAAAACGTGATATAAAGATTTACAGTGATGAGATCCCACAAAATGGGGGATGTGCTAGAGTCTTTTGAGTATCTTATTTTGGATTTAAAAGAGAATGCAGGACATAATTAAGTTGGTTATAACTGTCTTAAAACTTAGAATCGTGTTTTTAAAAATTATTATAGTTTTTCTTGCTAATCAGCCTTATATTTAAAAACAGGTTTTAAGATTCTTTGTCCAGGATTTTAGACATTCTTTATTGAGAATGTTTTTAAGTATATCTCATTTATCTCAAGGTAAGAATCCTAATGAGAAATTTGTTTTACAAGTAATAACTTGGATGCTTTATTTCTTCCAGAAAATAAGTTGTTTGCTATATCTAAATCTTAACAGATGTAACCACCATCTGAGTACTGAACTAATGGCCAGGGAGTAGTGTATTGTTTCTGATGAAATTTAAATGCTCACTGGCCTACCCTCTAATTGAATGGGATATTCAGTGATGAGTGTCCTGTAAATGTGTAGTTACAATAGTGTCTTGTGGTTACAGTATTTTTGTTGTTGTTGGTTTAATTTTTTTTATTTTTAAAAATGTTTTATCGTTTAGTTTGGTAAGGCAGGAATAAAAGAGTGATATTGGGACATGACACAACAACACAGGGAACAGGAAGCCTCTATTACCATCCGTTAAAAATAATTTGGTCAGGAAGACATGGGTGCATGAGCCGCCGAGATAAGAGAACAGATGTTTCAGTTTTATTAATGCATGGATGGATGGATGGATGGATATGTATGTAAAATCTGTAAATCTATTGTGAATCTTCTGTGGATAAAATGTCTTTTTTCCATGAGTTAAAAGTGATAAAAGCTTACTTAGGAGTTTTATCCCCATGGTAAGTGGAAATTTTGGATTTTTTAAGTCATTATTGTCTTATTTTCTACTTCATATTGAGACTTGCATTACTCCTCTTGGCTTATTTGACTTTCTATTGTAGAACACTTGCTGAAGTCTACAACCACGGGAACTTTATCCACAGCTGCAGCTGTGTATCCTGCCCTATTTATGGTATCTAAGATATTGCTATGAGCCCTTCCTCCAGAATTTCTAAGAGAAGTCAGTTTTTATATAGTTTATTTAGCCATACATTTATTACTCAAAACCATTGATTTTTTTCTTAACCACACAACAAGTAAAACTTACACATATAATATCTCATAATGTAGGTTTGTATGTTCCCAGTAGAAAAACAAATTTAGTATAGATAGATGCACACCAAACTTCTAATAGTCATTACCTCTAGAAAAAGTGATAATCAAAAGAGTGGGGGATTCTTGTTTTGCTTTTACCTTGTTTGCAAATTTTATATGAAGCATGGATTTTATAATTAAAAACTGAAAACATAATGCTAAAAACCCCACACTAGATCTTCCATATTAAGAAACAGATTATGAAACGTAAGAACAGAAACACAGAACATGTCTGGGGAAAGTCAAGCTTGAGCACAGCTGAGTGATGATGTGGAATGAATTCATATAAAAACAAAAGGCTAGTCAGCAATTCTGCTGCTACAAATGAAGCCTGAAAGTGAATGTAAGTTTAATTGTGGTATTTTAGTTAGGAGGAAGGACTAGCTGATACCAGGACACCCAAAGTATTGTTTTAAGATCCTGATCCTTTCTCTCTCTCTCTCTCTCTCTCTCTCTCTCTCTCTCTCTCTCTCTCTCTCTCTCACACACACACACACACACACACAATTTTACCTCTTTGATCTTTGTGTATCTCAGAATTGACACCAGATATTGATATTATAGATAATGCAGTAATTAAATGTTCTTTCTTTGTATTATTCTTCATTTATTTATTCTTGCCTACTTATTTGGATTTAGGTCCAACTTGAAACAAAGATAAAGAGAACCATAAAACTACTTTACTGGCCCATAATAGACTATCCATCTTCAATCCACATTACCCCAGTTTTATCAGACTGGAACACAAAATCGCCATTTTCTTTATGAACCTCATTGGGTTTCAGCACAAGAATGATTGCACTGTGGGCTAATGGGCCTTGTGCGCATTTAGGAAAGAAGTTTGATTTGCAATAGCAGTTTCACCTATAAAGTAATAGCAAATTTTAGTTTAGAAAAGGCAATGACAGGTTGTGGCCAATCTGATCCAATCCAGCCAATTTTGCTAAACATATTTTTCATGTGGTACTTCAAAATTATATTGCTTTGACTCATCTTGGCTACTATATAAGTTTGTCTTAAAATTTTTGTAGTGAATGGCATTATAATGATAGAAGACATGTCTTAAACTTGAGTGTTGTCTAATATTTGTGTTTTTTTTAATACTTGGTATATCTTAAAGTTATAACCACAAATTTAAAACAAATATACTTTATTAGTAAACTTTCTGCATTTGAATATCTCTCATAAAAAGCTTTTTCTTAATATTATGTGATTATATATCTAAAAAGTCAAGTCTGAAAGCAAAAGCTTAAATATTATTCTGCTGAACTAGTTTCTGTATGATACTGGATATTTTCCATGTTGATAGTAACCTAAAGAAATCACAGAAAAGAAGAATAAACCAACCATCCCTTAGTCCATATTTTAAAGTATTTTTGAAAACTAGATAAAGTAATTATACCTTAGTTTGCCTAAATAGTGATACCTTTAAAAAAAATAAAATGTTATTTAAAGATACACTTTTTATGAACACATTTTATGAACACATTTACCTCAGTGGTGGACAGAAAAATAAAATGCAAGTTGTTTTGATCCTGAAGCCTTTGATTCTTAGGATGTGGGTGAAATGCTATGTGATTTGTAAGAAATGAAAAAGTTGATTTGGGCACAAAGAAGAGAAGATATCCCAGTACAATAACAAACTATGTATAATAATTCATTTATTAAATATATGGGAAAAGATGTTAGACATAAAATTAAATATGATTATCTCTAAGTAAATTCATTGTTTTTCTCTATACATTCTCCAACATTTCTAACATAGATTTAGGAAAATAGTGACTGAGTGTAAATGTGTGAAGAAAAAAAAATGAAGTAAATTATTGCTATGTCAAGAATACTTTTTTCAGAATCAAATGCTATTAGTTATATATATCCTTTCATATTGAACTACCAACTATGTAATTCATCCATGCTCAGTATGAAAAATGGCATTAATTTTATGAGCAACTAATACCTTATTATTTGTTTCACTCCACTCAAATTTTTTATTTGCTTCCCTTAAGGAATACTGGTTGAAGCATGCAAAAACTAAAATAATATATATATATATATATATATATATATATATATATATATATATATATTTAAACCACCAAGTTCCCTCAATATCTCCATAACACTTGTGGAGAATTTCAAAAAATCATCTTGAGTGATATCAATAATAACACTCTAGTAGTGTGTCCCCTTTATCTCAGAGTTTTGAAATATGTAATGTACCATCTGTGTTACCTGGACACACTTGCAGTTACTTTTCCAACCTAGATGTATGTTCTTCCAGTCTAATCCTTCCATGATTTTGCAGTCCTATCTGGAACAGCACAATGTGGCTGCAATTACTCTGATTCTGCTATCCCTGTTGACAAGTGTAGTCATGGACGGGCTTCGATATTTATAGAAGCAGAAGTTCTTAACGGAAGGTGTTAAACAGTAATGTGACATCCATTTTTAAAGAGTAGATTGAGGCCCAATAGCCAGAAATTGTGCTGACAGCTTCCGAATTACCTATAATTACTGTGGTGGTACTAGATATTCTCATGAGGAAACAAACGTGGCGTCTTCTTGAATATTCTTCATAGAACTTCAGTCTTGATCCTACTCCTATAGTCCATCTAAAAATTCTACAAATATTACTTACCTATATTAAATCATTTTCTGCTAAATGCAACTTTATTCCAGCCAGGAAACCCCACCCAGTTAGGACAAAGAAAATTACATAAAGGCCTAAATGACCACCCCCCATCATTGGGGGGGACATATACATGGCATTACTGGGTGTGAAAATCATGCTTATTCCAGTGTGGGGATCCTCAGTTTCCCTTAATCATCCTACATCAACTTGTAGTACACCAATTTATTGGCTTTTCTCTTTTCTTCCTTCCTAATTGGGCTTTTCTGAGTCTTCTTCCTTGGCCAGTTTTTTGTTTGTTTTGTTTTGTTTGTGGGTGGGGAGTGCTGCCAGACAGCAATACCAGGGCAGCTTATGTTAGTTTAGCAGCTATCGATCTATCAATCTATTGATCTATCTATCTATTGATCTAGCTATCGATCCATACATACATCCATGTAGTAAATTGTAAATATGAAGAAGAGCACAGCCAATTCCAATTTTGAAATTTTATTAAATATTGCAATTTTGTGCAATAGATACTACATCAATTGTGAATCTTCATTTTAAGGAAGCACTTGCATGTATCATATTGATTTATTTCAGTAAATTGAGTATGTAAACACTTGCCAGGGCTTTATCCTATGCCCAGTATGAGGGAGTCATTAAGGTACTCTAATTTGATTAAATCTGTCGTTTAAAAAAGACCACTCTGACTCTAATTTGGAGAATTGATGTAAACTGACAAGAACAGGAAATGGGGAGACCAGATAAAGAGGTTACTGAAGCAATTCAGGTTAGAGAGGATTGGGACTTGAATTCATACAGTGGTCATGGCACGAGGTGAGATAGATGAAATTCCTAGATAGTAAAACCAGTAAGACTTTAGGAGTCATGAGCTATGTGGTGGGAATAAAGTTGGTGAGAAGTCAAGGATTATATTTAGGTTACTCCCTGAACGTCAGACTGCATGGGTGGGGTACCACATTTTTTCTAAGAAAACACAAGGGCAGAATAAATTTTTTGTCTTTTTGAGTGCTACATATTTGTAGCATTAATTTTAAAAATACATAATAAAACTTTCAAATATATTTAAAAGTGGCTAGAATAGTATAGTACTGTTGTCTTTCATAAATAGAAAATTTCTTTCATTGTTTCTTCATTTTCCGTTGTATTGATATATATTAAAGCAAATGGTGACATAATATTTTTACACGGTTTTACAAATAGCATACATTTCTAAAATGAAGCATTTATTTTTGTATAACCATAATAAAACTTTCACACTCAATTAAATGGATAATAATCTCTAAATTTATCTATTTTGCAGAACACTTTCATAAATTTATAATTATGTGTATTTTTAACTTTATTGAAGTAAATCAATCATATAAAGCATGCATAAATTCAAATTGTATGGTTCAGTGAATTATAAATTCCCCTCCTTTACCACAACTCATATCAATAAATAGTAAATTATTAACACTTTAGCTCTTTATTTTTGCCCCTGTCAATTAGTATTGCTTCTTTCTTTCTAAAGATGATCATAATCTCACCTTCTAAATCCACAGACTAGTCTTGCTTTATATTTTGTTTTATATAAATGTAAAACAGGTTATATATTTATTTGTATTTTTTGTGCTATGTTATGTTTGTTATATTAATCCACGTTGTTTGTATGCAGTTTTAGTTTTTTCATTGTTGCAGTATACTATGCCACTGTTTACAATTTATTCATTATACTGATAATAGCCATTTGGTGAGTTTCTAATATAGGGTTATTATGAATAATGCTGCTATCAATATTCTTATTGGTATCTTACATTATATATACACGTTCATTCTCTTATGTATTCAGGAGTACTTATATGATTGGTCATAAAATGTATATTGAATTTTAGTTTATCATTAAAATAGTTTCTAAAATAGTTATAACAGTTTACACTCATGTCAATAGCCTGTAAGAGTTCTAGTTGCTCCATTTCCTTTCCGTCCTGTCTGCATCTTATTTTAATCATTCTGGTTGTTGTTTAGTGGCACCTAGGTTTGCTTTTAATTTGTTTTTTCTTGAACTTTAACAATGGTGGGAATTTTTTCCACAGATTTATTGATAATTCAGATTGTTTAAATGAAATTTTATTTAAAAATCAGTGTTGTGATTCTTCCCCTTCATTTATTTCCCAGATAAAAAAATTCAGGCCAAGAGAAACAAGGACTGACATAAAAAAGAAACAACAAAAAACAACTCTTATTAATTATATGGAATTAATCTGAATTCTCCAAAAATCTGCCTCTTTTGGAGGTAATATGATTCTAGGTTTGAATCTCTTTTCTGCCACTTACATGTGTAACCTTTGACAAGACAATGCTTAAACCTGTTCCCTTTTCTAGACAATGAAGTTAGGAAGGAATGCCCCCATAAAGAATTGAAAGAATAAAATGCCTTTGTCTTTTCTTATGAGATATATGTGTGTGTGTGTATATATATATATATATAAAGATATAGAGATACATATATATATGTGTGTGTGTGTGTGTATATATATATATACACACACATATGAGAGAGAGACACACACACACACACACACACACACACACACATACACACACACACATATATTTATATTGAGATGGAGTTTTCCTCTTGTTGCCCATGCTGGAGTGCAATGGGATGATCTTGGCTCACTGCAACCTCTGCTTCCTGGGTTCAAGCAATTCTCCTGCTTCAGCCTCCTAAGTAGCTAAGATTATAGGTGCCTGCCACCATGCCTGGCTAATTTTTGTAATTTTAGTAGAGACAGAGTTACATCATGTTGTCCAGGCTGCTCTCAAACTCCTGACCTCAGACGATCCACCCACCTCAACCTCCCAAAGTACTGGGATTACAAGTGCGAGCCACTGTGCCTGGCCATAAATTGTTCTTTGTATCTTATGTTTATGTGTCTTTACTCAGCTATACATGTTGCTAATATTTTTCACCCTTTTCACTCTTTTAGAAATTATAAAAATAGGTCGATGCCTATATGTGCCTTAAATATGTCTGGTAAGAATTTTATAATGTGAAGAATGGAGAGTAAAAGTGTAACCAAGAGGGACATATTTTCTTTTTTTTCTTTTTGATACAGATACAGTAATAATAGGATGAAAGAGAGAGGCAAAGAGAATGACAGACATAAAGAGATAGAAAGAAAAAGTGAGAGAAAGAAAGAGGGAAAGAGAAAATGAGAAAGTAAATTCTCTAGGTAGGTGAAATGTTTTACTAAAGAATACTACTTGAGACAGTTGGCAATCTATTTTATCTGATAAGTGCCATGTTTAGCAAGTAAAGAAATAGACATTCAAAATCTTATATATGCTAATATGCACTCTATTTATTATAAGAGTGTAATAACAGTGATATTACCCAATGTCAATAAATGCATATACATTGATTTAGACTGGGATGCATGGGTTAAGAATTCCAATACAATCTTTAGTGAATTGTAACATTTAACTATAATGTGGTAAGCTACAATACTGTTAAAAGGTGGCTTAATTTGCAGAGCAAGATACTTGATTAAAATCTCTTGGATTTTAACAATAATTACATTTTTAGGGAAAATAATTACATTTTTAGGGAAAATAATTGTGATTTTACTGTTTTATAAAGTAACACAAGTGGTCATCAGGAAAGGTTTGGAGATATGGCTATGTTCATTATCTAGATTTCGCTGAACTAAACATACAATTGTATATTTCAATTATGTATAGTTTATTGTAAATTATAGCTCAGAAGTTGAATGGGAAAGCAATACACCATATCTGAAAAATTTGACAACATATAAAACTATTCTTGATGTAGTTTCAGTCTTTATTGAACATCTACTTGATATCAAGGCTACAGACTCTAAATAGCTTGCCAGAATCCGCACAGAATCAACAATAGAGTATTTCTACCTTTATGGAGTATATAGAACGGCGCTAGATTCCTCAAAATGTGTGTCTACAAATGGCATCAGTTACATTCCATTAATCAGTTACTTAAAATTGTGTAGTGGGAGTAGGTAAGAGTTCTAGAGTGTCAATATTTCTGCTATTTGGGAATGTCTCCTTGCCTTAATTGATTGCAGCATATTTAAGAACAGATTTTTTTAAAATTTCTAGAATATGAAATTTAATTTCTAGAATATGAAGAGTTTTAAAAACAATCCGTATTTACACAGAAACAAAGCAAAGGTCATAATTGGATTATCCATGACAGTATTCTAGCACTATTTGAAAAATCTGGAATCTGACTTATCATCATATTCAATGTTTTTCAGTTTGTCTCAGTTCCCCCTTAGCTGCTTTCAGTCAGTTACCACCCTACTATTCAAGATCACAGCTGACATAAATAGAAATTGTGTAACAATATTTTTTTTTGTTTTAGTTTTCAAAGTCAATGGTCTAAAGTTCCAGATATATAATGTTTTTGTTCCTTTTCAGGTAACTGGAAACAGCATATATACTTTTTAAAAATAATACATTTGGTCATCCATTGATTGAATTCATAATCAAATAATATGTCTGATATCTTAGATAAAGGAATTTGTTAAGTGCTTAGGACTTGAAGGACAAAATCAATTTCACTTTTATGAGCATAAAAATGTACAGTTGATTTTTTTGGTTGATGTTATGTAGTCTGTTTTATAAACATAAAAATTTAAAAATAATAATTTTTTAAAGATATGTAGGTTAAGTAGTAATTTAATCATGCTCAATTTTTATCTCAGGAATTTATAATCTAGAGACAAAAACAGGCACATGAACAACAATTATAGGATAATGTAACAAATGCTTAAATGCAGACACACATAGGTAGGTCCTATGGGGACCAAAAAGAGAACACATTTCTCCCTAGTTATCAAAAAGAAAAACCAAACCCATTCAAAAGTAAGCAAATTATATGAACAGACAAACATATGAGGACAACAAACATATGAAAAAATACTCATCATCACAGGTCATTAGAGAAACGCAAATCAACTACATTGAGATACCACCTCACGCCAGCTAAAATGGAGATCATTAAAAAATCTGGAGACAACAAATGCTGGAGAGGATGTGGAGAAATAGTAACATTTTTACACTGTTGGTGGGAGTGTAAATTAGTTCAACCATTGTGGAAGACAGTGTGGTGATTCTAGAAATAGAAATTCCATTTGACCCAGCAATCCCATTGCTGGGTATATATCCAAAGGATTATAAATCATTCTATTATAAAGACACGCATATGTATGTTCATTGTGGCACTGTTTATAATAGCAAAAATGTGGAACCAACCCAAATGCCCATCGATGATGGACTGGACAAGGAAAACGTGGCACATATACGCCACAGAATACTATGCAGCCATAAAAAATGATGAGTTCATGTCCTTATAGGGACATGGATGATTCTGGAAACCATCATTCTCAGCAAATGGACACAAGAACAGAAACACACTGCATGTTCTCATTCACAGGCGGGTGTTGAACAATGAGAACACATGGACTCAGGGAGGGGAGTATCACACACTGGGATCTATTGCGGGGAAATGGGTGGGGACAATGGGGTAGAGGTTGGGGAGGGATAACATGGGAAGAAATGCCACATGTATGTGATGGGGGGATGGAGGCAGCAAACCACATTGCCATGTATGTACCTATGCACCAATCCTGCATGTTTTACACATGTACCCAAGAACCTAAAGTGCAGTAATATGCAATTACATATATATATATATATATATATATATATATATATATATACACACACACACACACACACACATATATATACACACACGGACACACACATACATATATATATATATATATATATATATATATATATATATATATATATATATGGGTACAGTTCTAGTTCCACAGGTGAAAGAAGGGCAGGCAAACATGAAAATTGAAGGGAATTCCAGATGTGGTTCCCGTAAGTCCTTTGTTAGTAAAGACTTTCTCTCTTTATTATGAATCACCAATATATGCTCAAATGTTCATGGTTTCAGGACAGTAAAGGCAGTAATTTGCTTCGGGGATACTTATGCCACACTGATTATGGAAGCATGCCAGGCTGTTTAACCTATTTTACCAAGTATAAGCCATCAATAAGCCAGCCAACCCTGGGTACCACCAGTGGAGTTTTTTTTTTTTTTTTAATTGCATTTTAGGTTTTGGGGTACATGTGAAGAACATGCAAGATTGTTGCATAGGTACACACATGGCAGTGTGGTTTGCTGTCTTCCATCCCCTCACCTGTATCTGTCATTTCTCCCCATGCTATCTCTTCCCACCTCCCCATCCCCCGTCCCTCCCCCATTTCCCCCCAACAGACCCCAGTGTGTAGTGTTCCCCTCCCTGTGTCCATGTGTTCTCATTGTTCAACACCCGCCTATGAGTGAGAATATATGGTGTTTGATTTTCTGCTCTTGTGTCAGTTTGCTGAGAATGATGGTTTCCAGGTTCATCCATGTCCCTACAAAGGATGTGAACTCATCGTTTTTGATGGCTGCGTAATATTCCATGGTGTATATGTACCACATTTTCCCTATCCAGTCTATCATCGTTGGGCATTTGGGTTGGTTCCAGGTCTTTGCTATTGTAAACAGTGCTGCAATGAACATTCGTGTGCACGTGTCCTTATAGTAGAATGATTTATAATCCTTTGGATATATACCCAGTAATGGGATTGCTGGGTCAAATGGAATTTCTATTTTTAGGTCCTTGAGGAATCACCACACTGTCTTCCACAATGGTTGAATTAATTTACATTCCCACCAACAGTGTAAAAGTGTTCCTATTTCTCCACATCCTCTCCAGCATCTGTTGTTTCCAGATTTTTTAATGATCGCCATTCTAACTGGTGTGAGATGGTATCTCAATGTGGTTTTGATTTGCATTTCTCTGATGACCAGTGATGATGAGCATTTTTTCATATGTTTGTTGGCCTCCTGTATATCTTCTTTTGTAAAGTATCTGTTCATATCTTTCGCCCATTTTTGAATCTTTTAAATAGAACTAGATAAATCATTAATTGTCCCACTCGTTCTTAACTAGTTCAAAAGTTGGTATTAGACTTGCAGGTTTCCCCAGAAATAACAGAGATTAGCCTAGAGTTATCCCAGCTCAGTCAAAATCTGTATTTTTACCACTGCTGAAAAAAATTATGATTTTCATCGTTTCTCAACAAACTTACATGATATATCAGGAAATACCATACCATCAAATTGTCACTCAAAGTTGTATTTTTCTAGATTACAATAAATGTGAAATTCTATTTAAAGTTAATTCAAATTAATTTTAAGCCCTATCTTTTAAATTATTTCTACTAATATTGATACAGGCTTTTACTAGTCACAGGAAACCAAAGTAGATGACAAATTCAGTCTTAAAAAGCAATTAGTATTTCAGAAATAATGTGACCATGAATGACAGAGTAGTTAGAGATTAACTAAACTGTCAAAAAACAAATATTAAACACAATGTATTTATATATCAAATATTATAAGTAGTCATATTACACATTGTATTAGTCATCTTTAACATGTTCAAAGATGATTACTAGACAAACTAAATTTAGATAATTCAAGAAAAGTGTTCAAATATCTAAATTTTTGAAAATGTATTTTCACTGAAGTTTAATAAGGTTATCCCCTAGGACTTGAAAAATACAAATGTGTGAGTTCCATTCCAAGAGATTCTTACTAGAGTTGGAATTATGCTAGGTATTGGTATCAGTTTTAATTGATTTAGAATGCCAATAAATATTGATAATTTTAGAGTTCTCCAACCATTCTAGTATGAAGACAAAGTTAATCTCTGGTCTACCTAGCGACAGAATACCCTTTTTGAAAACAGCATTGTTCAAAGTTGGCTGTGATTAAGTATGATGTAGGAAATTACAAATTCTGATACCAGGGTTCCTGCCTACACTTATATGTAATCTCTGGAAATAGTTTGGGAGAGGCATTTCCAATAATCTGTATTTTTAAATATTTTATAAATGATTTTGACAGAGATGAGAACCATTGCTTTGAAATACAAATTTTTACTTAATCCTAACCTTTTTTTGTATTTTGTTTTGTTAAAATCATGAGGAATATTTATTCATTATATTACGTGGTATAATTTCTCTGACTCTTAAATTCTGTCTATATTTTTAACTTTCTTGTGATTGGTGAGCACATCCTAAATATCTGTAGGTAATTTCTCAAGGTCATGCATCAGAAAATATACTTATTACTAAAATGGGGGTGATTAAAGCAACACAGTTGATGGGTCTCTTATATTTAGCATGCAAAGGATTTAGTAATAAGCAAATTGTTTAACAGCGATGTAGTTAAATTTACCAATAAAATTGATTACAGTGCCCCAACTAGAAAGCAGCATACAACTTTCTGAGGGGTGTTTTCCCTGTCATTTGGAGGTATGCTTTTATTAAAGTGAGATAAATATCCAAATTTCATCAACATTATGAGTGGAGAACAATAATTCAAGTGAGAAGAATAACAATAGTATTTACAGAGAGGCCAGGTGCATTGGAAAGCACACTAGAAATAGACACTGCCTGTAGGGGATTGGGAAGATATGTGGTTTACCTTTAACTCTGGAGTGCTGTTCCTCACTTTTTGTCTTATTACTTTCTATTCTCTGTCTTTAAATTGCCTTCATCTTAGTGATACTCCTTACCATCTTAATCCATTAAAACTCTTATGTATCCAGATGAAAAAACAAATGCACAAAAATCTGAGTGGACATGGGAATGAATGATCCTTTTTTTTTTTTTTTTTTTTTTGGTGGCTGCTAATAGAGACTTATTTCTCAAAACCTTCTGTTTTAAACTTGCAAAATGTAAAACTACAAGAAGTATCAAGACTTTCCATTCATCTTTTTTTTGCAAATATTGCACACTAGTTTGATATCATGATTTTCTGATATTGTAAATCTACAGGTATAACATCTAAATGTAAGCAATATAACACCCATATTCTTTGGTGTCAGAGTACAAAATCATGTTTGTAAACATGTGCTTATGTAGGCAAACATGCATATGAACACTATTTCACTTTCCTGATTTTTTTCATTATATTAAATGAAAGATCTTCATATCATACTCCAATTGCTTCAGAAGCTGTATTGACATAACTTTGATGGCAGACAGGTCTGAGTTACTTTCATGTAAAAAGCAATCTAACACAGGTTGCCAGGAAAGAGTGATTTAACATTTATTGAATAGCTGTGTGTGCCAGGTATCCAATATTTGAATGCACAATATCTCATACTATCAGTCTTTATGCTCTGTTAGTTCTTTCTACTAAATACATCTGCATTTTTCCTTTGTCTTCATAACACCACTTGCTTTCAAATTATTCCAAGTACAAATCATTAGCTCCTTGTTGGGATACTCCTATTACTTCCAAACTGCCCTTCCTGCTGAGAAGTTTTATTTTAACATTCTACCGTCAATAGTTATCTTTTCCAATCACGGATTAAATGTTTTTGTCTATGTCTTGGAATCATAAGTATTTTGTATTTGCAATGAATGATATATAAGATTATTCATGACTTACATGTAAGCATTATTTACCACAACTTTTATCAATTATTCTCCCACTTTTCTACTCTAAATGTACCCTATGATTAAATTAGTTCTAGCTTCTAGCATATGAATGCCATTGTATATGAAATTCTATTCATCCAACTTTCTTACCCTTTTCTCAAAATACCACTTACTTTTCACAGCTTCTCCAACATTCCGGACTGTGAGCTATATCCTTCTCAATGTTCCCATAGCTCTGAAGACATAGCAGCAAGAACCTATAGACTGTTGAATCTTGACCTAATCAACATTAATTCTTCAAATGAGAGCATAAATATTATATTTCTCCAATTAAGTGCATTTATCTGAAAGATAAATTAGATTATGGCATCAAGACATCTTTGCATGAGATTTAACCAAGAGCAGTTCGAGCTATTCTTTCCAGTTTTCTATCTTAATGATCATATACAAGTCTCTAAATTACTGTAAATCTTACTTTCCTTATCTGTAAAATCATTGTAGTAAGATAATATAATGAAATAGTAATATATATTTTTTCTGGTCCACTCTTATATGTGTTCCTGCCCCTATCCTGGAAAAAAAACATTCATTTAGTCAAGGAAAATTAAGATTGCCCAATTTATCTTTATTTCATTCTACCTCCTATCTATTTGAAATAATTTTGAAACCATGGCACAGACAAGAATTTTGAAAGGCAACTCTTCCACTTTTTAATAGGGGAATTATTAGAAGAGAATATGTTTTTGGTCCAAAAGCACAGAAATCAATATTTCAGGCTTAAAATTTAAAACAAAATCCTTTACAACTTCTTGTATACTAGAGAATACATAAGGACTACCAGAGAGGTGATAAAATGAAGGTGTACAAGTTAGTGGAACTGCAAGAAGGAATGACCACATAAGGCTACTAGGTAGAGATTGATTAATCTGGGAAGTAAATGGAAGATCCTGGAATCTTGATCAGAGATTATGACACAAGTGCTTTATTGCATATCTATTTACTCTGAAAGGAAGCAAGATCCTCAATATTTTACTTCCAAATCTTAAAAAAATTTATACCCTCCAAATAATAACTTTTTGTACATATTATATTTCCATTGTTACAAGCAAGTAAAATTAAACTTATGAGCAAGCTTTATAAATTCCAAAGCATAAAGAATTTTTAAACAAGTTATTTAATCTTGAAGATAAGAATATTATTGCTTAATTTCATAGTCCCTTCATCTATACTATATTTCCTAGATTTATTAAAATTTTAACATGATATTTTTCTTCATACAATATTAGTCAAGAACAAAGATGAAGTCAATTTAGAACATGCCAGAGCAAAAGAGGAGATTCACTTTTGTATTCTCTCATCCTTAGGTGAGTAGATTAGTCAACATCCTCATAAAGGAGTTACGTAGTAATAAAAAGAAGTTTTTTATATAATTCTGGTGCTTATGCTGGTCTTGGGTCCTCACTAATTAATTATATGGTACATATTTACCAGCTATTTTGTTTATAATTTAATGGCATATTCTAAAGTCAACTTGGAAATACCTACATCTCTGTTATCTGTATGCCTTGCTGTGCCCTTCAATTGCAGTTCTCTCTTTACCCAGGTTCATAAGCAAATATCTCAGAAGAGTATAAAAACATTTCCTTGGCTCAAGATAAATCTAAACATAAAGTAACATAGAAATTTGACTACTATCATTTAAAAACGTCCATCTCCTAGCCAAACAATGTCAGTAAAAAGAAAATCAAGTTTTCTAGACTGATCAAGTAAAATGGATACCTGTCATATGTCCACTTCTTTTCTACTCTATGTACAGAAAGCTAATTCTAAATGACAGTGCAATGTGCAATCATCTCTGCAGTGTGCACACAACTTAAAGATGCTTATCCATTCTGAGAAATCTTAGTTCCAGGTGAAAAATAGAAATATATTTTATATGCATGTATTTTCCATTTTAATAAGTGACAACATTTGATTTGTTTTGAAATGATGGTAGTCCAATAGACATCTGTCATTTAAAATAGCAAGAAGTCTTTTTGGCAGCTGTTTGCATAATGCCTAGCTTGCTCCAGAGTCAGGGGAACAGAAAGAGAAGAAATGGAGTAGGGTAGTCTTTTGTCCCCCATCGTGTTACTCTATACAATTAACTTTTCTTTTTTTTTTTTTTTTTTTTTTTTTTTTTTTTTTTTTTTTTTTTTGAGACGGAGTTTTGCTCTTGTTACCCAGGCTGGAGTGCAATGGCGCGATCTCGGCTCATTGCAACCTCCGCCTCCTGGGTTCAGGCAATTCTCCTGCCTCAGCCTCCTGAGTAGCTGGGATTACAGGCACGCGCCACCATGCCCAGTTAATGTTTTGTATTTTTAGTAGAGACGGGGTTTCACCATGTTGACCAGGATGGTCTCGATCTCTCGACCTCGTGATCCACCCGCCTCGGCCTCCCAAAGTGCTGGGATTACATACAATTAACTTTTCTATTTAGCACTCCTTACTCTGTCTCCAACCATCATATTGGCCCTGTTAGGTATAGATGGACTGGGGATGGAGGTTGAAAGTTTCAGAGAAATAGCAACTGCTTCAAATTATTTCTTACCAGAATTGAGTATATGCAAAAATGTCATGATATGAACTATTGCATGATTGTTCTTGAGCAATTGGAGCAAAATTATTTCCTAAGTATTAATAGAATTTCCTAAGTATTCATTAATTCCTAAGTAATACTGAACCCTTAAATCTTGGTCATCCTGTGCCTAAGTCAAATGAATTTTGTCACTGTACAGTTGTTAAAGAAAGTTTTTACCTTCTAGTTTTGGCATGCTGGTTTCTTTTCTTGTTTAAAAATTGCATTAGAATTCTTCAATAATCTCGAATGCAAATAAATGATTACTCTTACAGTGTTTCCATTTAAGATACTTTACAGGATGACTGATGCCATATTTCTAGTCTTATTTCCCAGAAACCTTCACTTTCATATTGTGCTTCATAATCAACAACTTTACATTCTCCTAAAAGATCCAGAGATCTCCTCTCCTGGGTCATTTGATCATGCATCTTCCTGTATCATCTTGCTATGGCCTACACAACTGGAGGCATTATGAACCGTAATTCCATTTTGAAGGGTAATTCTACCCGGTGCCTCTTTCCTACTACCATTTTCTTATTTTAGTCCTGTGTCAACTCTTGCTTGAATGATTCTGACACAAACTTTGTATTATGCAGAATTATCACTTGTGCTATTGTCTCTGTGTTTCATTGGTATAACAAATTTTACCTTGTTACCCCTTGATTAAAATTCTCTACAAACTACAGAAAAATTGCAGCCTTCTTAGCATGGTGAAGTCCTCATTAATTCAGGCCATATTATATATACAATCCCTTCTCCCAAAAGCTGAACTGGAAGTCTTCTACCTTATCTATCCTGAATTGCTTGTAGTTGCACTTTATATGACTTGCTTACCTCTCTCTTCTGCCTAGTGCCTGCTTTCTTCATATCTTCAATTGAGGAATATTCTGCTAAATTACAAAAATACAGATCTACTGCAGGCACAATTCTAAGATGGTCTTCAGTATTACTGCCCCCAGTTTATTCACCCTGTTTAATGCATGGGACTTGAGAATATGATTAATTTTACTCCTATGCTTGGGTTTTTTGATATGCCACAGGTGATTTTAAGAGAAGGAGATTATCTTCAGTGGGCAGAATCTAATTAGGTGAAACTTTAAGAGACTAGGATCTTCCTGGAAAAAGAAATGTAAAGCATGAGAGGAACTCAACATGAGCAAGATTCTTTGCTAACTTTGACATTGGAGGGGTTATATGGCAAGGAATGTGAGTGGCCTCTGGAAGCTTAGAGTAGCATGAAGATGACAGTTGGCAATGAAATGAGACCTCTGTCCTATAAATAAGTGTTGGATTTAATCAAACCACATGAGCTTAGAAAGAAAATCTCAAACCTTACATGAGAATGCAACCTGGCCAATAAATTTGTGTTACTATTGTGAGATCTTGAGCAGAGAGCCCATTCTGTTGTGACTGAACTTGTCATCTAGAAATACTGTGGTAAATGAATATGTCTTAAGCCACTAAATTTATATTAGTTTTATACACAGCAATAGAAACCAAATACAAGCTTGGATGTGGTTCCTTGAGACATCTTCTCTCCATTCCAAGAGTGGGTTAAGTGTTCATTTATTGCTTTCCTTTAAATTACCACTGCAATATCATAGTAAGTTATAGTTCCTTGTTCCTCACACACAAAGAACAAATATGCAAAAAACAAACAAAAACATTGATGGGCATATGTCAAAGGACACAGTACCAAATAAAAGAGCCCTCAGTGGCCTAAACTGGAACAATATGAGAAATACAATATATAAAGCAGTTTTAGGTTATGATCAAATTATTAAATAAGCCACCATTATACATACTGCTATAAATGATTTAATAAATAAATGGAAGAGATTAGATTTCATGCAAATCGTTCCAAATAATTTATGTAGATACTCCATACTCAAGGAGTGTTGTAACTCTCCCCCTGAACAGGAGGCTGCGTATAGTTACTTCCTTCCAAACAATGTTGTATGGAAAGGCAGAGGGAAGAACAACTTTACAGTGCAGAAACCTGACACACATTGCCTAAGCCAATGGATCAGGGTCAACATCAAGATTATAAATTATATTCAAAGTATGTACTTTCAATATATGTTGTGATGAAATTACACTTTACCTCTGTGGTTTTCTTCCCCAGAACACATAACCCGAAGTTTATACATGAGACAAACATTAGTTAATTCCCTAATGAACACATCTTCTACAAAATACCTACCCAGTTCTCCTGAAAATTGTGAAGGTCATCAAAAGTAAGAAAACTGAGACACTGTCACATCCAAAATCTAGGATTCTGGGAAAGAATAAGCGTATTAGGTAAAACTAAGAAAATCTGAATAAAATTTAGGCTTTAAGTAACAATAATACATCAATGTAGGCTGATTAAGACAGAGTTCTGACACCTGTATTAGATGTGAATTATAGGAGGATTTGGATTTGAAAGTATGATCATTCTCTGTACTAGCATTGTAACTTTTCTGGAAAGCCAAAATTATTCCAGAATTTAAAAAAAATTATATTTACAATTGATCTGAAAATCAAAGAGGTAATAACGATCATTTAATTATGCAGAAAGGCATTGTTAACAGCTAGAAGAAGTTTTTCAGTCGATTAGATTCAGCCTGTGGATTCTTAAATGCTTACAAGCCATGGTCTAGAGATGATAACATGGGTGCATTTTGTGCCAGAAATTTGGAAGCAACTTTTGTCAATATTTCATTGATGTGTATTTAAATTTAGCTCAAAAATATTTGGATCACATATGACTTAATATTTGTTTTACAAACAGCATGAGAACTAGGCTATCTGCCTTCTATTAATGGAAAACCATTAATTGAAACGCTAGTAACAACTTAACAAGGTTAGCACTTGTAATCCTTACAGTATCTGAGCAAAATCAAATGCAACAAATATACAATTTAAAATGAGCTTATCTTTTAGTTTATTATAGGATATATATGCATGACCAGTTTTCTTATAACGTATTTTAAATATAGTTAACACAGCAATCCCTTTGTCATTGAGAGGACTAATAATAATAATAATAATTTGTAAAAAGGGGCACCCAGTTAGCTGGATCACCACTTATTTTGAATTGGAATTCTGTAAAAGCACAATAAAATTTGTTCCAACCTTCACCTTTCAGTACATCCAATTTCTATCTCTCTTCCTGTTATCATTCTTAAAGGATCAGTTTCATCTACCTGTCTACTGTACATAAACTCTAATACTCTGACAGTGATGATGAACTAAATTGATACTCAGATGTGACAGAAGTCATCTATAATGTTCTTGAAAATATCCCATACATTAAATTATAAAATAAAGAGAAGAGCTTTGTTTCTGTCCCTGAAAACAAGGATAAAATATTATCGATAACTCTGAAACTGGGAGCGGACATACATTGTCAATAATGTTAAATGTACATTTGCAGTTTTGTATAGAGGAGCAAATCTATGCCATAAAAACAATTCTTCTCAGTCTCCCAAGGTCATTGTTCTTTGTAGTATTATATATAGTTGGCATTGCCATTAACCTTTCCTTTTGTTTCTGACATATTGAGGTCATTCTATACTCCTTATCTCAAATCCTATGTCTTTGTTAGTCATTAAGTGCAAGCGATTATTTTTCTTATATGTGAGAATTTAAGAGAAACTGGGGTGCCACTGCAGGTTATTTTGACAAGTGTATGCAGGAACACAGGAATATCCTAATCTTGTCTTGGCAGAATCACCAACCTGCTCCCACATACTCTAAAGTGAAATAAACATAGACAAGGAAATAAAATATACTTTTATATTGTTATCTTGGCTTTTCCTAGAAATGACACTGTGGTAAACTGAGCTACAAACGTTTTTGGGCTTAGTGCAAAAGCTACAGTTTGGGAAGTACAATTCTTACTGTGCCCTTTTATTCAGGCTAATACATTTTTCTCTCAGTTACTCTCTCATATACCTCTGATCCCTCACAGTTATGAACTCAAGCTGCAGGAATTGCTAGGGAATCTATGAAAACACAGACCAAACAAGACATGGGGTTGGATAGAAGAGGTTGATCACTGGTCTGCAGGTGAAAGACATCCCACTGTGCTAGAAACTGGGGGCAACTACCTGGGGTCCTGAAAGGTAGAACAGTGTCATAAATCCCATGTTCTCTGTACCTGGTGTCTATATCCTTATCTCATTGTGTGAATCCATAGACACATTTTATCACTTTTCATTCAATTTCATTAACCAAAACTTCATTTTATTTTATAAACCTTCTAATCCACAAAAAGTTTCCCTATGGCGATAATGGATTTTTATTGAAGAAATTTCTGCCTCATCTTGTTATACACTACTATGTGCTCAAGGACCTGATATCCTGAAATCTGCATTAGATAGCACAAGAGTAGTGTAAGTCTAATTGCAATTTAGACATAGAAAGTAATATTTTATATTAGGCAAATTCTGAGAACTTCTAGCTTAATTTAGTGGGTAGAGTTTTGAGTAGGAAGAGTTGGCCTCTTCTTGACCATATTCTTAAATTTTCAGATCATACTCCTGAACACAATCACAAAACTAATTGATATGTTGGTAAGGCTTTGTTCATTAGCTAAGAGTTATTCCATTCTATACCCAGTAAACATTGTCTACCTGTGGGCATAGACTACTAGTTTTATGCTTGGCTTTCCTGGCAGTGTATGTCATTTACTTTGTAGCTTTGAATTGGATGTCCTCTTTTATGATTAAATTCTATGAATGTAATTTTTTAATTTTTTTTTTTTTTTATGTTCCAGGTTACCTGGGCAGGACGTGTGGGTTTCTTACATATGTAAACATGTGCCATAGTGGATTGCTGCATCTATCAACCCATCACCAAGGTATTAAGTCCAGCATGCATTAGCTCTTTTCCCTAATGCTCTTCCCACCACTGGCCTATGTCCAAAGGCCCCAGTGTGTATTGTTCCCCTCCCTGTGTCCGTGTGTTCTCATTATTCAGCTCCCACTTATAAGTGAGTACATGCAGTATTTGGTTTTCTGTTCCTGTGTTAGTTTGCTGCAGATGATGGCTTCCAGCTTCAGCCATGTTCCTGCAAAGAGTATGATCTTGCTCCTTTTACGGCTTCATAGTATTCCATGATGTATATGTACCACATTTTCTTTATCCTATCATTGATGAGCATTTGGGTTGATTCAATGTCTTTGTGATTGTAAATATTGCTGCAGTGAACACACATGTGCATGTATTCTTATAACAGAATGATTTATATTCCTTTGGGTGTATACCCAGTAATGAGATTGCTGGGTCAAATGGTATTTCTGGTTCTAAATCTTTAAGGAATTGCTACACTGTCTTCCATAATGGTTTAACTAATTTACATTCCCACCAACAGTGTAAAAGCGTTCTTATTTCTCTGAAACCTCACCAGTATGGGTTGTTTCATGACTTTTTATAATTGCCATTCTGATTGGCGTGAGATGGTATCTCATTGTGGTTTTGATTTGCATTCTTTTAATGATCAGGGATGTTGAGCTTTTTTTTAATATCTTTGCTGGCCACACGTATGTCTTTTTGAGAAGTGTCTGTTCATATCCTTTACCCACTTTTTAATGGGGTTGTTTTTTCTTGCAAATTTGCTGAAGCTCCTTGCTTAAGACCTTTGTCACATGGATAGATTGCACATATTTTCTCCCATTCTTTGGTTGTCTGTCTGCTTTGATAATAGTTTCTTTTGCTGTGCAGATGCTCTTTAGTTAAATTAGATTCCATCTGTCAATTTAGCCTTTGTTGCAATTGCTTTTAGTGACTGCATAAAATATTTGCCCATGTCTATGTCCTGAATGGTATTTTCTAGATTTTCTTCTACAGTGTTTATGGATTTATGTTTTACATTTAAGTCTTCAAGCCGTATTGAGTTAATTTATGTATATGGTGTAAGGAAGAGATCCAGTTTCAGTTTTCTGCATATGGCTAGTCAGTTATCCCAGCACCATTTATTTAATAGGGAATCCTTTCCCTATTGTTTGTTTTTGTCAACTTTGTCAAATATCAGGTAGTTGTAGGTGTGTGGCCTTATTTCTATGCTGTTCCACTGGTCTATGAGTTGGGTTTTGTGCCATTAATATGTTATGTTGGTTATTGTAGCCTTGTGGTATAGTTTGAAGTTGGGTAGTGTGAGCCTCCAGCTTTGTTCTTTTTGCTTAGGATTGTTCTGGCTATACAAGCTCTTTTTTAGTTCTATATAATTTTTAAAATATCTTTTTTTATGAAGAATGTCAATGGTAGTTTAATAGGAATAGCATTGAATCTATAAATTGCTTTGGACAGTATGGCCATATTCACAGTATTGAGCTTCCCATCCATGGCGATGGAATGTTTAAGTTCTGAGAATTATTACATCCTTGACTTCAGAAAATGACTCATTACTTCATACTGTCCAAATAAATGAAAATGAGAAGTATATTAAATCCCCAAATATTTGGCCCAGATAACAGAATGAACAATGTTGCTAATTACTGAAATAGGAAATACAGGAGTAGTAATAGTTGGTGAAAATATATTAGATCAGTATGTCATTTATTGAATTTGAGGCAAATGTAGAGCTATTACTCAGAAATAAGTATCATCAAACTGAAAATATATATAATTTAGTAGATCTGCTAATCAGAAGCAACTTACAGATTAAAATATAAATAAATTCTGATCTAATAGGCCACTATTATATATATTAAAAATTATCTTTTTTAAATGTTCCAAAGTAATTATAATGTATAGCAACAGTTGAAAATCATTGGCATAGAAAAGAAACATATTAAAATGCTCAAATATAGTAAAGAGTCAGTGTTCATGCTGACTCTTTGGAAAGAGTAAAGCTGTTAAAAGAGCAAACAAATCTTTAGATGTCAAAGGAAGGTCAAATTAGAGCAGAGAGGAAGGTTTTCCATTGGATTTTGCAATATAAATTCATCATGATCCTGGAAGTAACATATCATTGACAGTTGAAGAAAAAGTAAGTGGCAAGGCAGTATGACAATTTCTTGTAGCCTAGAATATCTGGTAACCTAGAAAATCTGGGTGAAGGGAAGCTTGGAATAAAACACCTGAAATGCTGTATAAAATACATCAGCTATATCAGACCTATGGTGGCAATAACGTTTTACAAAATCCCAAAGGTTAAACCTAAATACATGAATCCCGAAACTGGCATTTTGCCGGAGGAAAACATAATACTTAGTTGCCTGAAACTCTCAATATAACAAGCTAGTTTCAGGAATGAAAGCAAAAACTGAGCACCTGCCCAAATGGCAGCATCAGTTTAAATCTGGGATCACTATGAAACAGAATCCACAATGAGTGATCTAGAAAAGGAAAACTAATAAGCAAACTGCATCAAGAAAATGTTTCTGTCTTATTCTTAGCTTCACCTGGAAAGACAGAGAGGGAAAAAAAAAAAACTGTGTAGAAGGAAAATTGGTTAATTTACAAAAACCATTAGTTTTGGAATTATCAATGATTTATTTTCATTAAAAGTAAAATTTATATAACACAAGATTAACCATTTTATAGTGTACAATTCAGTCACATTCGGAACATTCATGACATTATACAACTACCACTATCAAGTTACAAACCATTTTCACTCAAAGGAAATTCCATACTATTAAATCATCACTCTGCATTTTCCCTTCCCCAAACACTAGCAATCACCATTCTGCATTCTCTGTATCTATAGAATTGCCTATTCTGGATATTTTATCGAAATAGAATCACACAAAATGTGATTTTTATGTCTGACTTCTTTCACCTAACATGTTATCATAATATCTATACTGTAGCATGTATTTGCACTTCCTTTTTTGTGGCTGAATAACATTATATTGTATGTATATTTCACATTTTATTTCTCCAGTCATCTGTGGATGAACATATGGGTTGTTTCTGCCTTGTGACTATTGTTAACACTGCTGCCACGAACATTGATGTATGGTATTTGTTTTAGAATTGTGTTGTAGTATTTTCAATATATATACCTAGATGAAGAATTGTTGAATAATATGATAAATCTATGTTTATTTTTTTGATGAACTACCAAATTCATTTCCAAAATGGCTACATCAATTTACATTCAGACAGCAATGTGTGAGGGTTCCAGTCTTTCCACATCATTACCAATAGTTATTTCCCATTTTTAAACTATTGACATTTAAGTAGATGTTATTTTGTTTTGCATTTCCTTAATCATAAACAATAATGAGCATCTTTTCATGTGTTGATAGTTGTATATCTTTTTTGAAGAAATTCAAGTCTTTTATCAATTGTTTTAATTGTATTTTTGTTTTTTGTTGTTGAGTTGTGGTAGTGTATTTTATATTCTGCATAGCTCATCAGTTTTTTCTGATACCATATATAATCTGTGATTAGCCAATATTTTCTTCCATCCTGTAGGTTTCTTTCTGCTATATTTATAACATTCCTTGATACATAGAAGTTTTTAATAAAATGTATCTATTTATACTGTAATCATTGTTATTATCAATTTATCTGTTTTCTTTGTTTTGCTGCTGATGCTCTGATGCCATATCTATCAATTGCCAAATCCATGATTTACTCCTACATTTTCTTCTAAGACTTTATGGTTAAAGATTATATCATTTGATTGCTAATCTATTTTGAGTTAATTTTGAATATGCTTTGAGGTAGGTTCCAACTTTATTGCTTTGCATGTGGACTTCCAGTTGTTGCATCACCATTACTTAAAAAGACGATTCTTTCCCTATTGAATGGTCTTCACACTGTTGTTGAAAATCAATTGGCTATAGATACATGAGTTTACTTATGGACTCTCAGTTCTATTCCATTGGTCTGTGTGCTCATTCTTACGCCAGTAGAATATTGTTTCTTGTTTGTTTGTTTTATGAGATGGAGTCTCGCTCTGTCACCCAGGCTGGAGTGCAGTGGCATGATCTCGGCTCACTGCAACATCTGTCTCCTGGGTTCAAGCGATTCTCCTGCCTCAGCCTCCCAAGTACCTGGTACTACAGGCATGTGCCACCACGGCCAGCTACTTTTTGCATTTTTAGTAGAGACGGGGTTTTACTATGTTGGTCAGGCTGGTGGTCTCAAACTCCTGACCTCAAAGGATCCACCTGCCTTGGCCTCCCAAAGTGCTGGGATTACAGATGTGAGCCACTGGACCCAGACCAAACATTGTTTTAATCATTGTAGTTTTGTAGTAAGTTTTGAACTAAGGAAGTGTGCATCTTCCAAATTTGTTCTTTTTCAAAATATTTCCGGAAGTCTTGGCTAGTTTGGACCCCTTGATTTTCCGTTTCATATATTTATGAATAATTAAATTTATAAGTAGCAATAAAGAGATAAATTGATTTATTTAAAATAAATAATTCTAACATCATGAAGTACAAAAAAGTCAAAAGAAAAAGTTTTAGAAATTGTTCTGACTCATAAAAATATATAAAAATCCTTAGCAAAATAGCACAAGCTACAGAAATGTATGTGAAGAAGTTAATAAACATTATAAAACATTAATTTATTTTAAGTGCAGGTTTCTTGTATCAATATTAGAAAATCTGTAAATAATTTCACATGCTGGTTGACAAAAAAAGTTTAAAAACTCTGAAGGGCAGAGAAAAGTTTGAAAAAGTTTCAACTTCATGCCTGATTTTTTGAAGCTCTTAGACAATCAGGATTTAAAGAGAAATTGCTTAATCTGATAAGAAGAAAATATTTAAAAAATTATGGCAAAGAATTTTTTTTTAAACATGAAATGCAATAGCAGGAAAATAAGGAATAAGGCAAGGATGATTTTATTTCATATTTTACTGAACATTGCATTCATCAAATAAGAATAAAAATTTTAAGTTGAAATAAATGTCTTTATACTAAGATGATAAAATTATCTCCACAGAAAACAGATTTAGAAAAAATATTTGAATTAATAAGAGGATTTATCAAGACTGTTGTATCAGTCTAATGTACACTATGTCACAATTTTTAGTATATTAAAGTAAAAAATAGGTTATTACAGCAAAAATTAAAATATATTAGAGTCATTCTAAAAAATGAAATACCTCTTTATGGAAAATTTATAAATCTTTACAAAAATATATATATATATATATGACCTTGGTAAATATAGTGGAATTCCCATAAGTCCATGCCTAAAAAAACTTAAGAAATTTAGAAAACCATGAAAAGATTATATTTTATATAGTATATAAAGAATAGTAAGATTCAAATATCTATAAAAAACCTATGCAATTTCAATAAGTAAATATATTCATAATACAACAAAGTTGAAGACTCTGTAATTACTAAGAAACTGAAATATTGGTAAAGCAATTGGCATATAAGTTGACAAAATAAACCCCAGGTACAAGCTCGTATATTTGTGAATACTATTACTTGAAAATTGTGCTGGCTAAAGTTAGTGTTGCAAGAATGAATGAATCCATAAAGGAGTTAAATAGTTGGTTGTTTAAAATATTAATGAATTCTTGTTTAGAACCACACCAAAAATCAAATGTAAATGTGAAAAACAGATACTTTTATGAAGTTAGGATAAATATTTAAAGAGAGTATGAAAAACTTCTAAAATAAAACAAAAAATAATAGAAATCATTTAAAAAGAAAAATTTTGTTCTTTATGTAAAAAGTTCTGAAAGATGACTGTGGTAACTAAGCTACAAACCAAAACATAATATCTCCCATATATTTTAAGCTAAAAAAAGTATCCAAAATATGTAATGAAGATCTACAAATCATGAAGACAAAATATAAGAAATATAAACAAAAATAATGAGTAAAAATGATGAATAAGCATTTCCTAGAAGATAAAATATAAACATGCTCAGATCCCTTAACCATCAGTGAAATTCAAATTATAATTACAATGAAAACATTTTATATTCATGACACATAAAGTTTAATACTATTCGCCATATATTTTCCTATATGTGAGGCTTATTTTTTTATTTTAAAGAAAAAAATTACAGGAGATATTAAAAGCTACACGAGAATTAGAAATCCAGCATTTTGAAAACATAGAGGATTTAGTCTTGGACAAAATGAGGAACTCAGGCTATAGGTGGACATTGTATAAATGAGAAAAGAACACGTAGTTGTAGATGTAGTCGATACGGAGAGAATTTAAGGTAATTTTTACTAGATTAGATGGTTACTGGAGAATTTTAAGTACAGTACAAGCATCAACCTAAAGGAAAAGAGGATTGAGGAGATTATTAAATGCTGGAGACCTTCCTGTTACTTCTCTCCACCGTGGAGATTTCTTCACACAATTGCTTTAATGTAAAATGAAAATAAAATATAAACTTATCCGTTTTGATTTCATAATGCTATGCATCCTTATTCATAAGTATGCATGTGAAAATTGTGTACCCGCAAGGATAACATAACTTTTACCTAACACTCATAACTACTACTGCTTTAAGGGTATTTTAGATTTGCTTTAATTAAGTATAAGGCACTAGGATACACAAATGTGGAAGGTAAGGTGAGCAGGCAAAAAGAGAAAAAAACTGTGACCTAGAGTAGTTCTCATGGTACAAAATGGAGAGAAGTAAGAGTTCTTTATAGGTGCATGCAGAAAATGCAGATATATTTAAATGTGATTGGTTATTGCACAATGTGAATCACATGCTCTTGTCAGTTAGACAAAGGTGGACATAGAGTAGTAAGCCAAGGATATGGCTGGAGTAGAACCTACGCCATGAAAGAGCATCAGATCAATGCTTTCAGATGCTCCTGACAAAGCATGAAATAGAAAGTAGTTATTACAATTCACGTTAAAGCACCATCTAAAATCCTCTAGTAAAAGTTAAAAATTAATTCCTTGCTTCAAAAATTTTAAATAGTAAAGGAATAATAAGCTGTTTCTCTGTGAATTCTGTTACTATTCATATTTCCTTTTAGTTTTTCCTCTCTTTAAAGTATATTGTTTTATTTTCAGTTCAAGTATTTCTTGTTTAAGGGGTTCAAAACTAAGATTTGTGCAGAATTTACTTTGGGTCAACTCAATTTGTAAAATGAACTCTTCATCTCTTCCTTTTGAACAATGCTGAGTTTAAAAATACAGAATCAATATATCTCATTAAAAATAAGCCATTAATAGGCCAGTATCTTTGTCCAGTGTTTAATATGAATACTACAGAAACAAGATTTAACAAGCAACTCTATGTGGACATTACTGAATTTCAGAAAATAAATATAAAAATTTTATTGGAACATGTTAGAATAATTAAGCATAAACATTAGCACTGTGTTAGCAGAGAGAATAATAATCAAAATAGGACACTTTGAATTATCTTATCATAACAGCACATTAAAGTACAAAGCAGGTATAACATAGTCAATAAAATTGCTTTATGTATGTAAGTTTTAAGTTCAGGATTGTTTATTCTTAAAGAGGAATGTAGAAAATATCTGTTTTGCAAACTGCGCAAGAAATGTCCAGTAATCTCTACTTCTGGGCTGGATGACTTTCGCCGTGACTGATGTGCTGACTGCCCGGGAATATTCCAACCTGAAACAATTTCTTCCTGCTGAACTGCCTTCTGGGGCCTCTTAAGTTGCTCTTGGTTTGATCTCTATTCTCCATCTCTGACTGTTACATTCTTAGCTTTTTACCTAACACTCCGAACTTCTTATTTTATTGGTCATTTTGTTTTTGTTATTTTTATTTTTTCACTATTAGCAAGGATATTCTTGATCTTTCATTTATGTGTAGATTTTCTTTGAAGACTTCTCTGTCTTCAAGTTTTCACTGAATGTCATAGTAATCTTTTAATCTTTTTTTTCTTAACCCCACCATGTTTCTTCAAATATCTTCTCTTTCTCTCTCATGCTTGAGGCTCTTCACTCAACATTCTGTAATGTAGCCTCTGTCTTTCTAAACAGTGCCTCCCAAAAAGATATTCATAGCAATCATTACATAATAGTAAAGGAGGGAAAAATAAACTGCTGAGGCACAATGAGATTGTTTTGGAATTTGGATTTATAGATGAGGATAATTTAATTTTCATGAAGTTTGGGGAAGCATAAAAGAAGCTTCTGCACTACATTGGCAGTAATATATATGTAGTGTAAAAATAAGTGAATAATGGATTACCGTGCTCCACACATTCAAAAAGGTCATCAAATTATTTATCATTATATACCAACTGCATGGTAGGACCATCTGGGAAATCTCCTTTATAGCTCTCTAATGATCATGATAATACCTTTTATTTATGAATCTGTCTAATGACAGCATTGCACAGAATTAGAACAGCTAAGAGGTTGGGATGTAAGAGAGGAATATCTTTAAAGTAGATGTTAAGATATACCAGCCCAAAACATGGAGAATATGGAAATTTGTTAGGTGTGGACCACACATAGTAGGAGAGCAAGATTGGGTAGCATACCAAGGAAAAATTTATGGGCCCTGAGAAATTGTAGATGGAAGCCATAATGGTGACACTGGTTAATGTGAGGAGCCATTTGATAAGTAGACCTAGATATTGAGCACCTACCAATTTTAGGCCTGTGTGATTCCCTCTTTCTTTAATCCTTTTCTTTCCTGAGTTTATCTAGCAGTTAGATAAGTAAATAAATAAATGAAATGTCTATCTTTCTGGGCTATTAACCCTTGTCCACCTTTTCATATTTTCATCTTCAAATGTTTTTAAGATAGTCCATATTTGCTTTTTCAAATTTTAATATTTAAATACACATTAAATCTAACTTCTCACATTCATTTACTGATATTGATTAAGGCTATTAATGTCTATTAATGGTCAAATCAGATAAACTTTTCAGTTCCTTGTCTTTTAACTCTTAATGTCATTTGATATTGTTTTACTCATTTCCCTTGGAAAGTATTTTTTTCTCTGTTTATCATTTTAGAAGTGTATGTCTAACTTACAAAGTTATCTTTTCTTAGCTCATGTCATAAATTATTTTATTCTCTAGGCTTCCAGTCTTTACCTTCTTCCCATGCATGCTTCAAATTTACTTAATCTCCTGTATGTATAGTGTCAAAATAAGTGAATAATGGGTAACAATTAAAAATAAGTAATTAATAACCTACCAACTTACCAACTATCATCATATGTCGTAAGATCTTCATTCCACAGGTGATATCTTTATTCTAGAAGAACCTGCTCTGAACTTCAGCAGTCTATTGGGCATTTCTAGCTGAATATCAAGTACCTCAAAAACAACATGTCCAATCTGATCTCAATACTTACCTTTCTAATTTCCTTTCACCTTCTAATTAGTTCATCTTATTGTATCCTATACCATACTAAATAGTCATGTTATCATATGATCCAAAATATTAGTATCATAAAATTATCCTAAAGAACATCCAACAAATAACCAGAATTAGATAATTTTAGCTTCTTAACTCCTTTTCTCTTCATCTACAAGTTCTAAGTTTAATTCTTAATCATGATCCTCATATAAACTATATGACACTTCATGATCTGGCTCTTGACTATACTCCTAGAATTGTGATTCTTCACTCTTTGTATATTTTCACTAAATAAATTATTTTGTTTTTTCTAAATATGTTATATTCTCATTCGTCCATGTTGTAAAACATGCTATTTATTTTGCATTGAATACCATTGCCCCTGTCCATTTTTTATTGCACATCATGTTTCAAATAATGTCACAATTTTCATAAGTGTTTCAGATTATGGTCATAGCTAGATAACTTCTCTCCAGTCTCTGACATCATGGCATAAAATCTTCTCTAGTACTTTTAATATTTATATTACTTTCTAATGTAGGCTATCTCCAACACACTGTAAAATTATAATTCATATTAATATTTTTCTCATAAATTATATATTAATGTCAAACATTCTTTAAACATTAATAGACAGATTGTCTTATGCATGCTACAATGCCCTCCAAATTTTAATGGTGTTTACAAAAGTTTAACAAGTTAAAGTGAAATTAAAATAAGAAGAGAGTATATAAAAATGGAGAAATAAATTTGTCTACTCAATAGAACACAATTATAAAAATGGAATAAAATTAAAATAATGTTTTAATGACACTGGGAACCATTTATGAGCGGGCAGACATAGGAGGAGAGTTTTTTTGTTTGTTTGTTTGTTTGTTTTTCCGTATAACTTAAAATGGTAGGGCTAAGGTAGCTTTCTCCAGAACATTGACTAACACTCACAGATATGGCAGTAAAAATCAAGGGCTAGAAACTACAGTTGTCACTGATAAAGATGTTGAAGAGAAAAGTTGAGGACTGAGAAAACATCTGGTAATGAAAAGAGAAAATGTGGCAATTTAAAATTTGCAGGAAGAATGAAACACAGATGCAGAATTGAAAGTGCACAAATCTCTGGCTTATAGCTAATTCGGGAAATAAGATGAAGGCTCCCAGGGTCATGAAAAATCAGGTAGACAAGAGAGAAATCAACCCGTGAAAAGTAGAGTAATGTGGAGCCAGATATGTAAATTTGATATTTTTTGTAATGAAGCCAGTATTCCACACAAGAGCAATTTGGCCAGTTGCAGATAGTCTGAATTGTAGAGTATGGGATTCAAAGTCACAAAGCAGTTGGAAATTATGAGTATCCCAGCAACACAGAAATGCTGAATTGCATTTCTGTCCAAGAAAAGGAGTCATGGTAAATAGAAATATGTATCATTTTAAGGTTCCTACATGTAACTTTAATTAAAAATTAACAGTGAATAGATATAAGTAAAATAATGGGATAAATATAGTTAGTAACCCAATAGATAAATAAAAAATAAATATTTAAAAGTTGATAAATACAAAAAAGACAATGAAGAAAGAACAGAGGAACAGAAAACAGTTGAGGTGATTTTAAAATAGCAAATTGGCATATTAAATATAAAATAATAATTACATTACTGTAAATTGACCCTTCAAATCACTAGATAAAGATATTCAGATTAAATTAAAAGTAAGAACCAATTATATGCTGCCTGAAATGCTTTTTAAATTCAAAGTCACAAATAGAATAATAGTAAGAAGCTGGAAAAGAATGCTATGCATATAATAAACATAAGATAGCTGAAGTGACTCTAATAATGCCAAGCGAAATCAGAGCAAGATGGCACAATGGAAGTTCCTGACTATTTTGCCACAGACAAACATACTGAGTAAATGTCTACACACAGATCAATTATCTCCAAGAGAAAGCCAGAATCCAAAAGAGATATTCTTACATGTTGGACAATTGAGAAAATGTCTACATCAAAATGGATAGGAAAAAGAGAGTCAAACTCATGCAGTAACCCTACCATGAGAATAGCATCTTATAATCCATAAGGAAACCCTGCTTACTCCCAAAGGTGAGTGGATGGACCACCCATGTAGTGCCCACATTTACAATTTCTGCTGATGGGCTTGGCTCCTAAATCTCCAACAGAAAGGAAAAGGAATCTGAGCATTTCTCTTAAGCACAGAGAACCAACTGGGGTTTTGAATCCAGTGAGCACTCCTAGCAGCTGTGAGTGATCATTGGATTCAAAAATTCCCCCTTTGAATAGCTCAGCTTCCAACTTCCCAGTGCAGAGTGTTAGGCCACATGCTTTTCTAACAATTTCCTGTGGTTCTGGCTTCAATTTCTTCTGGTTCCACTATATCTCTCTGGTCTAAGGTTTTCACTGAAGTGAAACAGAGAAGGAAAGTAGGAACTGATGTCTCTCCTATTTAGGCTAAAGGAGGTTCATTCTTTATTTGGTATATTTGGCAGGGAGCCAGTATCTGTGAATCTATATACCAAATAAAGAATGAACCTCCCTTAGCCTAAATAGGAGAGACATCAGTTCCTACTCTCCTTCTCTGTTTCACTTCAGAGGTAACTTCAGACCAGAGAGAGATATAGTAGACTAAGGAGACTCAGAATACGCTACTTGAGTGACAAGTGGACTAAAATTTCAGACTTCTCCATTATACAACTCATGCGTGTAACCAAAAACCACTTGTACACCCAAAGTTATAGAAATTTTTAAAATAAGCAAAAAATAAAAGTTATTTCAAAAAGTAAAAATGCAGTCCCACTAGTGGGTATATATATATTCAAAGGGATAGAAATTATTATGACAAAGTAATAACTGCACTTTCATGTTCATTTTAACATCATTCATAAAAGCCAAGACACAGAGGCAATCTAAGTGTCAAGAAAAGAATGAACAAATTTAAAATGTGATATATATCTACAATGGTATACTATATTCTTAGAAGAAGTCATTCACAGCAACATGAATGGAATTGGAGGACATTATGCTAAGTGAAATAAACTACATAAAGACTAACATTGTATCATCTCAGTTATATATAAAATTTTTAAAAATTAATTTCATAGAAACAAATATTAGAAATGTGCTTAACAGCAGAGAGGATAATGGGTGGAAACACGGGAGAAAATAAGTGAGGAAAAGGAGAGAGGTTGATCAAAGGGCACACAGAAAAAGTTTTAGTAATCTATTGTACTGTATGGTGACTATAGTTTATAATAATGTGTCATCCATTTTGAAAAAATATCCCTCTCTCAACACTCCTACTCACAATAGTATAAGAAGTCCTTGCCAGAGCAATAAGGAGAAAGGGTTTCCAGATAGGAAGAGAGAAAGTCAAACTATGCTTGTTTGCAGAAAACACGATTATATATATAGAAACCCAATAATCTCTGCTCAAGAGCTCCTTCAGCAGATAAACAACTTCAGCAAAGTTTCAAGATACAAAATTAATGTACAAAAATTACTAGTATTCCTACACACCAACAACAGCCAAACTGAGAGCCAAATCAGGACGGCAATTTCACTTACAATTGTCACAAAAAGAATTTAGATCCTGGAAATACCGCTAACCAGGGAGGTGAAAGATCTCTACAATGAGAATTAAAAACACTGCTTGAAGAAATCAGAGAAGACACAAGGAAAATGGAAAAACATTCCAAGTTCATGAACAGAATCATTATTGTGAAAATGGCCATAATGCCAAAAGCAATTTATAGATTCAATGCTATTTCCATTAAATGACCATTGGTATTCTTCACAGAATTAGAAAAATACTATTTTAAAATTCACGTTATACTCCAATGAACCCGAATACCCAAGGCAATCCTAAGCAAAAGGAACAAAGCTAGAGCCTCATGCTACCTACCTTCAAACTATACTAGAGGGCTACATTATACAAAACAATACAGTACCGGCACAAAAACAGACACATAGGCTGATGGAAAAAAACAGAGAACCCAGAAATAAGACTGTACACCTACAAAAGCTTTTGTTCTTGATAAAGCTGACACAAATAGGCAATGGGGAAAGGATTCCCAATTCAATAAATGCCACTAGGATAACTGGCTAGCCATATGCAGAAGATTAAAACTGGGCCCCTTTTTCACACTATATACAACAATCAACTCAAGATGAATTAAACACTTAAAGGTAAAACCCAAAATTGTAAAACTGAAGACAAGCAGTATAATTCTGGACATAGAAATGGGCAAATATTTTATGAAAAAGACATCAAAACAATTGCAACAAAAGCAATAATTGACAACTGGGATCAAATTAAACTTAAAAGCTTCTGCACAGTAAAAGAAACTATCAACAGAGTAAACAGACAACCTAAAGAATTGGAAAAAAATATTGGCAAGCCATACATCTGACAAAGGTCTAATATCCAGCATCTATGTGGAATTAAAATATATTTTTTAGGAGAAAAACTACTTCATTAAAAAGTGGACAAAGGACAGGAACAGACATTTTTCAAAAGACATACAAGCAACCAACATATGAGAAAAGCTCAGCATTACTGATTATTAGAGAAATGCAAATCAAAATCACAATAAGATACTATCTTACATCAATCAGAATAGCTATCAAGAGAATGTCAAAAATTAACAGATGCTGGTGAGATTGCAAGAGAGAAGGGAATGCTTATACATTGTTGATGGGAGAGTAATTATTTCAATCATTTTGGAAAGCAGTATGACAATTCTTCAAAGAGGTAAAAGCAGAATTACTATTCTATCTAGCAATCTCATTACATGGTTTATTCCCAGAGGAATATAAATCATTCTACCATAAGGACACATGTATCTGAATAGTCATTGCAGCATTATTCACAATAGCAAAGACATAGAATCAACCTAAATGCCCATCAATAACAGATTGGATTTAAAAAAATGTGGCATGTATACACCATGGAACACTATGTAGATATAAAAAATGAGATCATGTTTTTTTACAGTAACATGGATGGAGCTCAAGGCTATTATCCTTAGAAAACTAACACAGGACCAGAAAACTAAATACTGCATTATCCCACTTATAAGAGGGAGCTAAATGATAAGAACTCACTAACACAAAGAAGGAAACAACAGACACTGCAGTCTACTTGAGTGTGAAAAGTGGGAGCAGAGAGAGAAGAAGAAAAAAATAACTATAACTATTGGGTACTAGGCTTAATATCTAGATGATGAAATAATCTGTACAACAAACCGTGTAACACAAGTTTACCTATCTAACCTTCACATGTACCCCCAAACCTAAAATAAAAGTTTTATAAAATTGCTAAAAGGATAGATTTTTAACTTTCTCCCCTCAAAGTGAAATAGTGCATATGTTAGTTAGATTGACTTGTTCCCACAATATAAACATAAGTCAAAACATCACACTGTGCTCTATAAGTATACACAATCATTGTTTTTCAATTAAAAATTAAATATTAGGTGTAGGCAAGGACTTCATGACCAAAACGCCAAAAGCAATGGCAACAAAAGCCAAAATAGACAAATGGGACCTAATCAAACTCCACAGCTTCTGCACGGCAAAAGAAACAGTCAGTAGAGTGAATCAGCAACCAACAGAATGGGAAAAAATTTTTGCAGCCTACCCATCTGACAAGGGGCTGATATCCAGAATTTACAAAGAACTAAAGCAGATCTACAAGAAAAAAACAAACAAGCCCATTCAAAAATGGGCAAAGGACATGAACAGATACTTTACAAAAGAAGACATACAGGAGGCCAACAAACATATGAAAAAATGCTCATCATCACTGGTCATCAGAGAAATGCAAATCAAAACCACATTGAGATACCATCTCACACCAGTTAGAATGGCGATCATTAAAAAATCTGGAAACAACAGATGCTGGAGAGGATGTGGAGAAATAGGAACACTTCTACACTGTTGGTGGGAATGTAAATTAGTTCAACCATTGTGGAAGACAGTGTGGCAATTCCTCAAGGACCTAAAAATAGAAATCCCATTTGACCCAGCAATCCCATTACTGGGTATATATCCAAAGGATTATAAATCATTCTACTACAAGGACACGTGCACACGAATGTTCACTGCAGCACTGTTTACAATAGCAAAGACCTGGAACCAACCCAAATGCCCAACGATGATAGACTGGATAGGGAAAATGTGGTACATATACACCATGGAATATTACACAGCCATCAAAAAGGATGAGTTCACGTCCTTTGTAGGGACATGGATGAACCTGGAAACCATCATTCTCAGCAAACTGACACAAGAGCAGAAAATCAAACACCGTATATTCTCACTCATAGGCGGGTGCTGAACAATGAGAACACAGGGACACAGGGAGGGGAGCACTACACACTGGGGTCTGTTGGGGGGAAATGGGGGAGGGGCGGGGGGTGGGGAAGTGGGAAGAGATAGCATGGGGAGAAATGACAGATACAGGTGAGGGGACGGAAGGCAGCAAACCACACTGCCATGTGTGTACCTATGCAACAATCTTGCATGTTCATCACATGTACCCCGAAACCTAAAATGCAATAAAATGCAATAAAATAAAATAAAATAAAATAATTAAATATTAAAATTTGCTAGTAAGATCTTTTTTTTATTATACTTTAAGTTCTGGGGTACATGTGTAGAACAGGCAGGTTTGTTATGCAGGTATACACATGCCATAGTGGTTTGCTGCATCCATCACCCCATCTTCTACATTCGATATTTCTTCTAATGCTATCCCTCCCTTATCCCTCCAGCCCCTTCTATTCCTCCCCTAGCCCTCCATCCATGGACAGGCTCCAGTGTGTGATGTTTCCCATCCTGTGCCCATGTGTTCTCATTGTTAAACCTCCACTTATGAGTGAGAACATGCAGTTTGGTTTTCTGTTCCTGTGTCAGTTTCCTGAGAATGATAGTTTCCATCTTTATCCATGTCCCTGCAAAGGACATGAGCTCATCCCTTTTTATGGCTACATAGTATTCCATGGTGTATATGTGCCACATTTTCTTTATCCAGTCCATCATTGATGAGCATTTGGATTGGTTCCAAATCTTTGCTGTTGTGAACAGTGCTGCAATAACATATGTATACATGTGTTTTTATAATAGAATGATTTATAATCCTTTGGGTATCTACCCAGTAATGGGTTTGTTGGGTCAAATGGTATCTAATTCTAGATCCCTGAGGAATGGCCACACTGTCTTCCACAATGGATGAACTAATTTACACTTCCATCAACAGTGTAAAAGCATTCCTATTTCTCCACATCCTCTTCATCTGTTGTCTCCTGAATTTTTTTAGTGATTGTCATTCTAACTGTCATGAGATGGTATCTCAATGTGGTTTTGATTTGCATTTCTAGTGATGATGAGCTTTTTTTAATGTTTGTTGGCTGCATAAATGTCTTATTTTGAGAAGTATCTGTTCATATTCTTTGTCCACTTCTTGATGGGATTGTTTTTTTTTTCTTATAAATTTGTTTAAGTTCTTATCATTTTCATAGATATTGTGAAAATCAACTGTCAAGTGCTTTGAATTCTGAGAGAAAATGTTTTAGAATTATAACACATCCAATAAAAGATGTTGTTTAAAACATGGTCAGGCAAGATAGGCTTAAAATCTAGGATTGTAGCATGAGAAATTAATAAGTAAGTCAATGTAATGTGAAGTTTATAATAACAGAGAATATATGTGAAGTAAAAACTGACAAGGGAAGAAAAATGTACAGATTCAAAATTTTAATTGAAAACTGGAACACACCTTTCAGAGCAATAGAAAGAAATGCTGCACTAAAAATTGCAGGGTTTTTTTTTTTTTTTTTTTTTTTCAAAAAAGATTTGGAATGTCTGGTTGATACAATAACTTAATCTAGGTGAAATTCACAGAAAGCTGCATTCAACAGGGAAAGAGTATATATTCTTTATATGTTCTCAAAGAACATTCACAGATAGACCTGTGATAAACTTCAAAAGACTGATTTATAGAGTATGTTTTGGGTCTGAAAATAAAAGAAATTAAAAGCAACAAAATAAAGCCTTAAGAAAATCCATGGATAGCTGAACATTATACAACTAGATACTAAAAAAAAACTGTGGCTGAAAGTATTCATCAAAATGGAAATTAAGTACCATCTCGAACAGACATATGAAAAATATGACATGTTAAGACTTATGGGATGCAGTTAAGGCATTGCTCTAAAGGAAGTAAAGAATAGCAGATGCTACTAAGAGAAAATATGTAATATTTTAAAATAATGATATGTTTTGGTGCTAGTAGAGAAGATACAAATTAAAATATCAAGAATAAGAGGAAGTATCCCTGCAGATACTATGACATTAAATAATGAGAAAATATTACACACAGTTTTATGCCAATAAAGTTGACAGCTTAAACAAAATAGAAAATTTCCTTTAAAGACCCAAAGTATCAAAATTCACTCAAAACAAACAAATAGCCTTAATAGGCATATATGCATTAAAGAAATTTAGAAAACATTTTTAAAAGAAAATTCAGGCTCAGAAAGGAAAACATGATATAACTCTATGAAAATTTTTCCAATGAAGGAGAGCTAGAAACATTTTAAGTTATTTTATGAGGATAGTATTTCACACAGATGAAATAATTTATGAAACATAAAAAAGGAAACTAGAGAATAATATCTTTTAAATATAAACAGACAAAAGCTTTTTTAAAATTAGCCAATTGTTTTAGCAATGTATAAAATAAAATTAACTGTATTAGGGTAATAAAGACCAATAAAATAACAAATATATTCATCTCCATAAAAGTGGAAAAACATTTGATGAAAGTTAACAATTTGTCAGTTTATTCATGATGAAAGTGTTCAGCCTCTAGGACTAAAAAAAGTCACCATAAAGCATATTTAGGAACAACCCACGGTTAAAATTATACTTAATGTTAAGTCTGATTGTCTAATACTAAATATTTGAAAGAAAGTATAATGTCTACTCTCATCACTTCTATTCATATCAATATTATGCATCCTAGCCAGTTCAATAACACAACAAAAATGAAGCAATAAAATAAATACAAACTGAAATGGAAGCCTTAAAACAGACTGTATTCATAGATGAAATTATCATCTACAAACTCTTAATACACAAAACAGTTCTTCAAGTAACAAATTGAATAAGATCATAGGCAAAATCCATATGCAAAAATGAATAATTGTGTTTCTGTATTTCAGCAATTAGCATTTGGAATTACAATGTCATCAAAAATATGAATTATTTAGAAATTTAACAAAATATATATAAAAGTTAAACACATATATAAAAGTTGTAGTCACTGAAAACTACAAGTATCTTCTAATAGAAATTAAATAAGCCTTAATTGTAGAGATATAATATGCTCATGGATTACAAGATTATAATTGCAGTGTAGTCACTTCTTCCCATTTCTTTCCCACAGATTCAATACAATTTCTTGCTTAAACTACTGGATAACTTTTGGATTAATTGATAAGCTATTTCCACATTTTATGTGGAAATACAAAGAACATAGAATAGCCAAAAATGTTTTAACAAGTAGAGCAAATTTGTAGGATTCACACTAACTGATCTCAAATCTTACTACAAATCTACATTAATCTAGACAGCATAATGCTGGTATAAAGATAGGTGCATAGATAAATGCATAAGAGTTCAAAAGTGGACATATTCATAGATAATCAAATTGTTTTCAACAAATTTGGCAAGATAATTCAATTCAGTCATTTTAACAAATTGTGCTAGGATAATTTTATGCCTATATGGAAAAAACAAATCCCTCACCAAAACCTCAATACAAATGGACCATAGATCTTATTATGAGAACAAAAATTGTATGGCTCCTGGTAGCATACAGTGAGGGGAGATGGGGGTGAGGACCCAGAAAATTATTAGACAAGAATTTTTTGTAAACAAAGCACCTATCATAAAATGCTGATTGTAGTTCATCAAAATCAAAAACTTTTATATCTCAAAATATATTGTTATGGAAATAGAAAGTCACATAGATAAAATATTTTCAAAATATACATTACTTGTATTGACAGTATATAATGAACACTTGCAATTCAATATTAAAGGAGACAATCTTGTAAATATTGGGGACATATTTGAACTAATAGTTCACAAAATTGGTATATATAAATGACAAAACATTACATAATAAAGATGCTCAATATTGTTAGGCATCAGAGAAATACACATTAAAATTGTAAAGAGATACCACTACCCAAACATCAGACTGTGTAAAATTTAAAAGCCTGACAGTACTAATTTTTGGCAGGGATATAGATCAACAGAATCCTTATACATTGCTTGTGAGAATGGGAAAAGGTAAAGATACCTGCAAAAAATTTTTACCATTTCTTAAAAGTCAATTATGTACTTACCCTGTGTTTCAGCAATCACTCTTACTGCTAAGCATAAACCTAAAAGAAATAGAAGCCTATGTCCACATAAAGCATTGTATAAGGATATTCATAGCACCCTTATGTTTTTCCCAAACTGGAAACAACCACATTATTCATTACCCAAGGAATGGATTTCCCTTATGATGGAATACAACAAGGCAATATAAAAGGAATGGACTACTGATAGATTCACCACTCTAGACATCACGTGCTATATACAATACAATTCCATTTATATAACATGTTTATAAACATAAAACATGGAAACTAGACGAATAGTATCCAATGGGTAAGATACAAGAGAGAAAGATGCACAGGGGCACAAGAAAAACTTTTAGGGGGAATATTCTACTATCATTATTGTGGTAGAAGTTACAAAAATTGTACATTCTTCAACCTCATTAAATACTACACCTAAATTTGGTAAATTATACTGTTTGTAAGTTGTATTTCAATTTTCAAAGTACTAAAAAATAAATATGAAGAATGAGGCCAGCATCAAATTAGGTTAAAAAATAGATATGAAGACAAAAGGGATTAGTATGCTGTTATAGTTTATATGCTTGTATATCCACTGTAAATTTTGCTTAAAATTCTAGCCTATCAAAGAAGTTAGATGGCTTATTACGAATTTCTGACATTTATGTAAGAAAAATTAAAACATAATCCAGGTGCAATAGAAGACTTCTTCATAATAAATCAACTAACTTTTCTTATAGTGTGTAGACTGTATTTTCCAAATATTTGCTAGTTTTTTTTTTTTTCCTACAGTAAGAATATATACTTCTGCCCTACCACTATTAGTCTGGGATATATGCCTTAAAGTCTTCTTCCTAAGAAAACAGAAGTGAAGTTTGAATAGCAGTGCATGATATAGATTATTTACAAAGATTATTTTTAAAAAATTTTGGCAAGTTTTTAAAATATTTTTAGTAAAATTGCAATAATTTTTTAAAATTAAATGTTGCTTATAGGAAGACCATAAGTATACTTATTATTATGTCAACTGAAAGGCAGACCATAGGTGCCAGGTATACGGAAAAACCTGTTTTATAATCTTGGTGTCAGGAGAATGACAAGTATAGAAAACATTAATTTTGTATATTTTTAAATAGCTAGTTTGAATCGGTTTAATGTCTAGTTTATGGATAGACTAAATTCCTCTCAAATGAACTAATGTGGCCATGGAGAAATGCTTGTGGCTCTTGCTCTTAAATGGCAACCTTAGTATCCTGACTCCCCATTCCAGCACATTTTTCACTAGCTTATTTCTGTCATAATGGACAGTAAAGATTAAAAAGCTATTCTAATATAATGGCATGTATTGATAAAAATATTTCATTATTATAAGCAATACTTAGCTTTTGTGTATTGAAAAATCAAATCAAAATTATATATTAAATATTACTATTGAGGCAGGCAAAGTAATGCCTACTCCTTCATCCCACCCCAAATATCTCTGCCTTCTAATTTCCAGAAGCAGTGAATATATTGCCTTACATGGCAAAAAAGGACTTTTTCTATGTGATTAAATTAAGGATTTTGAGATGGTGAGATTGTCCTGGATCCTTTGGGTGAACTCAGTGTAAACCCAAGGTCATTGCAATGATATAGGGAAGGAGGACAGTCAGAGAATTGACATGTGGAGATGGATGCCAGACTAAAAGAGATGCATCTGTGATTTTGAAGACAGAGAAAGGTGCTATGAGCCAAAGAGTGGAGGTTGCTTCTAGATGCTGGGAAAGACAAAACAAAAGACAGAGACAAGAATAGAACAGGTTAGAGCATCCAGAAGGAAAACAGCCATGTCAACATCTAGATGTATGTTTCAGGCTTCTAACCTACAGAAATCTAAAATATGTTAATATTTGTGTTATTTTAGGCCATTAAGTTTTTGGTAACATGTAAAAAAAGCAATAAGAAATTAATATTTCATATGCTCTACAATGACATAAATAATAAATATTGGAAGAATTGGTACATTTTATAGAATTTAAGAAGTAGGGGTTGGGCATGGTGGCTCCTGCCTGTAATCCTAACACTTTGGGAGGCTGAGACAGTCAGATCAAGAGGTCAGGAGATTGAGACCATCCTAGCTAACACGGTGAAACCCCATCTCTACTAAAAATGCAAAAAATTAGCCAGGTGTGGTGGCACACGCCTGAAGTCTCAGCTACTCTGGAGGCTGAGGCAGGAGAATCACTAGAATGTGGGAGGCAGAGGTTGTGGTGAGCAGAGATTGTGCCACTGCACTTCAGCCTGGGTGACACAGGGAGACTCCATCTCAAAAAAAAAAAAAAAAAAAAAAAAAAAAAAGTAGGCACTGATAACATTGTTACAGGGATTTAGTGTAATGTTCTGGTGAAAGGAGGAAAATAATTTAGAATGATAATTTGTTTCTTATAATCACCTTTAATATAAAGTCAAAAATGAAAATATGATCTATAGGAAATATAAACATAACCTATAACAAGGAGAGAGAGTCAAAGAGAACTTATGAAAATTTATCAGCCAAGCACAGTGGCTCATGCCTGTAATCCCAGCACTTTGGGAGGCTAAGCCAGGTAGATTACTTGAGTCCAGTAGTTTAAGACCAGCCTGGGCAACATGGCAAAAGGCCATTCCTACAAAAATTAGATGGCAGTGATGGTGGGCTTCTGGTCCTATCTACTCAGGAGGCTGAGGTGTGAGGATCCCGTGAGCACAGGAGGTGGACTTTGCAGTGACCTGTGATAGTGCCACTACACTCCAGACTGGGGGACAGAGAGACCCTGTCTCTAATAATAATATAAAATCAAGAAAATTCAGAAATTTGCAATTTGGCTAAGATTCAAACAGATTATATTGGACTAGAATAGTTGTATAACAAAAATCCATGTGTGTGCATGTGTGTGTGTGATTACATATGTTATTGTTCAGTGCCATTTCTTGAAATATCACTTCACAGATTGTGTTTCAGTATAGCTTGGCATAAAGAACATTAAAAAACATGGCTTTGAAGTTGTTTAGATCTCAGTTTCCTATTACATTAAAAAGTATGTTTATACTATACTGTAGTTTATAAGCGTGCAGTAGCATTATGTCTGAAATTGTACACACCTAAGTTAAAAATGCTACATTGCTAAAAAATACGAATGATCATTTGAATCTTTGGTGTATCGTACTCTTTTCATTAGCAAAGAGTCTTGCTGTGATGTTGATGGCTGCTGAGTTATCAGGGTAATTGTTGATGAAAATTATGATGGTTGTAAACAATTTCCTAAAATGAGACAATTAACTTGGCTGTATCAATTGACTCTTCCTTTCATGAAACAGAAAGATATCTTTGGAGCATGAAATTCTGTTTGTTAGCTTTTTACCCATAGAACCGCTTTCAAAATTGAAGTCAGTCCTCTCAAATTTTGCTGCTACTTTATCAAATAAGTTTATGTAGTATTTTAAATGTTCTGTTGTCATTTTAACAATGATCACAGGATCTTCACCAGGAGTAGACTCCACCTTAAGAAACCACTTTATCTAATTATGCATAGGAAGCAACTCCTTGTCTATTCAAGTTTTATCATAAGACTGTAGCAATTCACTTCTATCTTCAGGCTTTACATCTAATTATAGTTATCTAGCTATTTTCACTAAATGGGTGAATACTTCCTACACTAAAGTATTGAACCACTTAAAGTCATCCATGAGGATGACTCTTGTTATGTTTATATCTTGACCTCTCCCAAGAACCAGGAAGGTTCTTAATGGCATGTAGAATGGCAAATCATTTCCAGAAGGTTTTCAATTTGCTTTTCCCAAATCCACCAGAGGAATCACTATCTATGGAAGTTAGTATTTTTACAAATAGATTTCTTAAGGAATAAGATTTAAAAGTTAGAAAAAAATTTCTGACCCCTAGGCCACAGAATTGAGGTTGTGTCAGCATGCCTGTGAACAACTCGGATTGTCTTTCACATCTCCATACGATACCTTCAATGACCAGTTGCATCATCAATGAGCAGTAACATTTCATAAAGGATATATATATATATATATATATATATATATATATATATATATATTCTGAGCATCAGGTCTTATCATTTGGGCTTTAAATATTCAATAAATTATTCTGTAAACAGATGTATTGTCGCCCAGGCTTTTTAAATTTTTTTTTTTTTTTCTAGAGCACAGGCAGAGTGAATTTAGCATAATTCCTAAAGGTCCTAGGATTTTCTGGATTATAAGTAAGCATGCACTTCAACTTAAAGTCAACAGCTGCATTAGCCCTTAAGAAGATGGTAACCCTGGCCTTTGAAACTTCAAAGCCAGGCATTGACTTATCCTCTCTAGCTATAAAAGTCCTAGGTGGCATCTTCTTCCAATAGAAGACTCTATCATCTACATGGAAAGTATGACTTTTAGTGTAGCCACCTTTATCAGTGATTTTAGCTAGATCTTATGGGTAACTTGCTGCAGCTTTTCCATCAGCACTTGCTTCTTTACTTTGTACTTCTATGTTGAAGAGACAGCTTATTTTCTTAAGCCTCATGCACCAATTTCTGTTAGCTTCCAGCTTTTATTCTGTGGCTTACATCTCTCTCAGCCTTCACAGAATGGAGAATAGTTAGGGCTTGGCTTTGCATTAGTCTTTGGTTTATGGGAATGTTTTGGCTTGTTTAATATAACTAAAATACAAAAACTTTCTTCATATCAGCCATAAGGCTGATCCACTTTCTTATCATACGTGTGTTTATTGAAGTAGCACTTTAAATTTCCTTCAAGAGCTTTTTTGTAGCATTCACAACTTCATTGTCTGGCAAAAGAGGTCTGGCTTTTGACCTGTCTCAGTATTCACCATGCATTCCTCACTAAGCTTAATCATTTCTAGCTTTTTATTTAAAAAAAAAAGATACATATGAGTCATCCTTTTTACTTGACACTTAGAGTCTGTTGTATGGTTCCTAATTGGCCTCAGGTCAATAGGGAACAGGAAACCCTGCAGAGAAGTAGAGATGGGGGAATGGGTGGTTGGTGGAGCAGTCAGATAAACATATTTATTAATTGGATTTGCTGTCTTATATGGACAGAGTTTGTAGGGCACTAATACAGTTAAACTAGAACCTCAAAGATCACCGATCACAGATCACTATAATAAACATAATAATAATAAAAAAGTTTAAAGCATTGCAAGAATGACCAATATGGTACACACAGACACCAAGTTAGTGCATCTTACTGGAAAAATAATTCCAATAAGCCTACTTAATACAGCGTTGCCACAAACCCTCAGTTTGTAAAAACATAGTATCTGCAAAGCATGATAAAATGAAGCACAATAAAACATGGCATTCTTGTACTTCATAGACCAGTTTCCTCATTTGTCTATTCAAAGAGACGTGTTCCGCTGTATACAAAATACAAAAAATCTAAACACTTTGTCTCAGTTGTTTCTATCATCTTGAAGGCAAATTTGCAGACATGTTTGTGTTCTGAACAAAAACTGTCCCAGCAGTTTAGCCAGAGACATATGGGAGCCAGATTGTACCTGTCAAAAGTCAGTATTGAGAAAGCATTGGTGTAGGAGAATATATTAATGTTCTTGATTGTTAATGTTTGCTTCATAACCTTCCCATTAGCAGATATGTGTGCCTCTACATCCATCTCTCTAATGGCACTGCCTCTGTAGCCGTTGTTAGCACCAGTTATTCATCATTGCAAGTAGAATATGTTCTATTCCTAACATGGCCTTCATTTCAAGTGAATATAGTATGAGAAAGTTACACATTCAGACAAATTTCTCATTTTTTATTTTCTTCATGGTTTAACAAATAATACTGCAAATTTGAGATTTAGAAACATGGACTTGTTTTCCCTTTGGAGTTTGAGTGAAAAGGTCTTTTCTCAGCTAAAATATAAAATGAGATTGAAAACAAATTTACCTTGAGTAAGAAATTATTAAACATTGAAATATATTACTATATATTTCAAATCAATACTTTCTGTACTTTGATAGTATTCAAAATTAAGTATAAAATAGATAATGCATAAAGATTTATTTTTCAGAAAATATAAACTTATGGGAATCTTCTTTACACTATCTGATTCTTTCCATCTATTTTGTACATTTTCACTTTATTAGAATTAGCCCTTTACGTTCTTTTTCTCACATGTATACACTTTCATACTATTTCTCATGCTGAGATCTTTATTATATGAAACTTTGTATTCAATGTCTTAATTATTTATGTGTGATACCTGTTTACAACAAGTCCAAGGTGACTAAGATGCCCAAAAATACATATATTTATTTCACTAAAACAAATACAACTGATTGATTTCAGGAAAAAATTCTTTTTGGAGTATATTAAAGTAAGAATATATAAAAGCATGTAAAAACAAAATCTGGAGAAAATGGTTGCAGTGTTGTTGAAATTGTAAGCAAAAAGATAATTACCTATAAACAAATGTGAAAGTATGAGTTTGCAGGGACTTTCTTCAGATTCAAGTAATAAATGCTTAATTTAATGGCCTGACTAATATTCAAAGTGTGCGATAATGATTAAAGAAATAGATGTGAAAGTTACACTCCTGAAATTTAATTATTCTTCAGTATATGTCCTGCCACGACTAATTATAGTTTGGATTTGAAGCATACTAAGAGCTCTGTATCATTGAATAATGGGGATTTTGGTAAGAATTTAAATCTGAGTGGGTCAGAGGCATAATTTAACGTAATTTTCGCCAGTGTTTAAGGGAATCAGGTGTGTCAGTGAAGTACAGGAGCTGGATGTTTTAGGTCTAAGTAACATGAAAATTCAGGTGGCTGGCATTACCTTGTTTCTAGATCAATAATTTGCTTAGAGCAGGATCTTACTCCATAGGGTTGATATCAGGATAGTTTAGAATGTTGGGTTCAGTTTCCAGAAGCAGATGGCAACATAAACTGGACTGCAGCAGAAATACAAACCATCTTTGGGAGTAGGGCATACAAAAAAAAAAAAAAATAGTGGAGAGGTTTACTTGTAGCAGTATGGCCAGAGTTAAGTGAACACAGAAGCCCAGAACAGCATATGCCTAGGGTTCGTCTTATATATACTCAAAGTCTGGCCAAATCTCTATCCTCTCAGATGGTAGTTTTGCATTCCGTGGTGCTAAGAGACTGAGTCTATATATCGAAGACTTCATCTCACCAGCAGGTACAAATGGTCTATATTTCAAAGCCATCTTTGTTTTTTAAGTGATTGAGGCCAAGAGTAATACATATTTAGTTGTTTGACAATTTAAACTAAGGTTTATGTTATTCCTTGACCTTATCAATATACTAATATATATTTTTTCATATGCTGTACCATATATATCTGTGATTTTTAAAAAATATAGCATGTCACTGTTGTTCAGTTGTTTTTCTTTCATTACTGCCCCTTGCCCAAAGGAGATTTTTAGATTTTTTTTTTATTACTGTCCCATCTAGGTGCCTTTTTAGGATTTATTTTTCTTAAATGCTGCCACACTTCATTACATTTTAGTACCACAAAAATGCTGTATATCTATCTATGTACTGTGGTTATTTTGAACAACAAATTATTATATTACCTGTCATTTTTTTCACCCCTCAAGAAGGATCAATGTTTACCCCCTTGTGGACAAATTAGGGTTAAAATATCATCCCATTAAAATACATGTAATAACTTAAAATTATTAAAAAGTTAGCTTTTAAAACATTTTTCAATTTGGTGGCTTGTATATATGGCACTTTGTTTAGCATCAGCAACATTTATTTGGAAATATACAAATATGGCAAAAATAAAAGTTAATGAATTTTTTTCTTCCATTCAAATGTGTTCCCAAGATATGCTGAAGTTCTTAGATAAATACTCATTATGACTAATACAGAATGATAGACTAATTCTGACTCTCTAGGTTTCACTTAGTAATTTTCCCTTCTCCTATGTCATTGATCACTCCTGATTCATTTTCAGCAAAGGAACATACTGACATAGCTCCTATCTTAAAGTGTTTGCCATTGATACAAGCTTCTGCTTTAGCTACTGACCCATTTGTTCCCCATCCTTGAAAGAAATCTCCTTGAGAAACAGGGCTATACTAGTTCTGCCTCTCCCTTTATAATTCCCATTTTCTACCAAATCCGCTCCTATTTTACCTTCAACATACTCCTCGACAAAGCAGGTCTTGTCAAGAATACAGTTATCACTTACATTGACAAATTCAATGGCTGAGATTCAGTTCAAATCTTATTTGGCTTATTCCCTCCTATTTACTGGCCATTCATTCTAATTCTCCTTTATTGGATTCTGAAATAAAGGACCAAGAGCTAACATTCGATGATATTATCTTCCTCATACACACTCCTAGTGAATTCATTAAATCTCCTCTGAAAGTGATGTGGATTTCTTGGATATTTAATACACATAGCATATTTAACACATCCCAAAGCAAACCTGATATTCTCTGCAACAAAATTTAGCAAAAAATTAATGCTTAATATTAAGTACCCATGAAGATACAGGATTGTAAAAACAGCCATAAGAAGAAATGAATTAATGACACTTGAAGCAACCTAGATGAGATCGGAGACTATATTATAAGTAAAGTAACTGAAGAATGAAAAACCAAACATTGTTTGTTATTCTCACTTATAAGTAGGAGCTAAGCTATGAGGATGCAAAGACATAAGGATGACAAAATGAGCTGGGCACGGTGGCTCAAGCCTGTAATCCCAGCACTTTGGGAGGCCGAGGCGGGTGGATCACGAGGTCAAGAGATCGAGACCATCCTGGTCAATATGGTGAAACCCCGACTCTACTAAAAATACAAAAAATTAGCTGGGCATCGTGGTGCATGCCTGTAATCCCAGCTACTCAGGAGGCTGAGGCAGGAGAATTGCCTGAACCCAGGAGGCAGAGGTTGCAGTGAGCCGAGATCGTGCCATTGCACTCCAGCCTGGGTAACAAGAGCGAAACTCAGTCTCAAAAAAAAAAAAAAAAAGAATGACAAAATGGACTTTGGAGACTTGGAAAAAGGTGGGAAGGAGGTGAGGATAAAAGACTGTAAATCGAGTGCAGCATATACTGCTTTTGTGATGGTTGCACCAAAATCTCACAAATCACCAGTAAAGAATTATTCATGTAACCAAACACCTCCTGTTCCCCAATAACCTATGTAATAAAAAAATTTAAAAAAAAATTTAAAAATAAAAAAAAATGTTGAGGAAATAGGAGCTATTGGTCCTGTTAGATCACATGTCCTTTTCTGGGTTAATTGTATTTAGTCTCTTTTATTGTATCCATGTAGATATTCATAGGAGAAGAAACAAAAATTAAATATAAAGGACAATATGTACTTAAATATAGTGGTTTATTACAATTATATCATAGCCTACTTTTATTACTATTATCATCGATTAGATTTGGTGTTTCTAAAATAGGTATTTTATCTTTTACTAATAAATACATTTTATTTGATTCTCATATAAGATGTCAGTTGCAGTGTTGTTCACTCTGATGATACAGAAATTTTATGAGTGAAATTGACAAAATAAGACTCCATTGTTTTATGATTTATCAGTAATTAGACTATTTATTTTCATGCAGAGACAAGTTCTAGAGTTGGATGTCTAAGTGTTGTATGAAACAAATAATTCATTTTGCAAAAGTAGAGTGGTATCTGTTCTGTAAGTTAAACCTTGCCGATCTTCTAAATGAGTTTGGGTTCATTGTTAAGAATCCATACTTTTATGACTTTACAAATTGAAAGTTTAATGTAAATCAGGTTTAAATGTGTAGTTATAAATCTTAAATTATATATTCATTTTGAAATTTAATCTGACATTGTTCATTTCATATTTGACAAATAGAATGAATAAGTATTAAAATTACCCTAGTAAGACTCTTGAAATGTAATGTATGTAAAATATTTTAAATATAAATTTAATAACAGTAATTATAATTCTCATTTTGGGAATGTATACTAAAAAGAACACAAAAAATCATTATGGAAACAAAGCACACTTGAAAGGCAGTGCAGTATATTGGCTAAGACAAAGACTTTGCAGTTTATAACCTGAACTGGATGCTAGGGCCAGCACTTACTAACTTTGTGACAATGGACATTTACTTAGCTTCATGTAAATTGTTTCTACAAATCTAAGATCTGGATATTAACAATACTTTTCTCATATAAGCTTTCTGAGGATTAAATTTATCAATCATATATAAAGTATTTAGAACAGTGTCTAACATTTAAGTGCCAAGTAAGTGTGTCATATTGTTACTATGGAGCAGTTAAACAACAAAAACCTAGTAAATCATTTTGAGCAAACTAAATATTTTCTCTCATTTTTCATCTCACAGTAATCAGGCATAGAAACCAAAGTTATAAGGAAATTAAATGGCTTTCTCAAGGAGCCTCAGCTTGTTGAAAACAGAGCTGTGGTAAGAACTAGAAACTCCATACATGTTATATGCTGCTAATAGTTCCTTATTCAAAAAATAAATCCTACCAAATTTAGCCAAGGAACTAAGTTATACATAATTATAAATCTTTTATTGGTCACATGCATACTCTTGGCACTGCACCTATTTTTGTCTCTCTCTTGCCTTTTATTTGCTATTTTAAACTCTTACTACAAATACTTCAAAACAAAAATTATTAACTAAACTTGAAGAAAAGATATGAACATGTTAAATTATATGCCTAAGATTATGCAAATAATAAACCACTGAACAGGGATTGAAACCAAGGCGTATCTTTGCCTAAAATCTAATTTCTTTTCCCACTAAACCATTTTTGTGAGTTTCATACTATGTAGATTAAAGCAGAATGTAACTTTGCAGTGTTTTATTTTTTGATGTGTTAAACTCTACTGTCAAGTCCTTCCTAAACATAATACGTTTTAAGATAATTTGATATTTTACTTTGTTCTAGGCTATATATTGCTAGGTCAAGAACTAGTCCATACAGTATGCAAGACTGGACTCCCAACTACATAGATTCCTGTCAATTAACACTTTCCAGGAGCCTTTAGATAGTTTGACAGGGCTATTGCCTGTGTAATGTACTGTAAAATTATTGAGTAAAGTATTTTAAAACACAATATAATTTATTAAGTATTTGCTAGCTGGATGGGGTGGTAAAGCAGGTCTGTTTAATAGGTTGGGTGCTTCTCATTCATGCTGGTTTATAAACTTGGCTTGTATACCTGTTTTAACCATCCGTGCATGCTTAATGGCTCTTTCTATCAAGTCTACCTGAAGGTTAAACTAATGTCTGTATTAGGTCAATAGATTCTGTAACAGAAATCTATGCAGATGGGCTATTAAATGATATCCAAATTACTCAAGCAAGTGATAGTGGTCGTTTACTTTTACCTGAATTCCCTTAGAGTATGAGGAAGATCTTTAAAATGTATATAAAAGTGTTAAGAAAGTGGAAATCGAGGTGCTATGGGGCATTATTTATCTTTTTTTTCAAGTCAGAAAGATAGCTAATTACACTGTAAATATATAAAATATTGGAAATAAAGCTTTTCTCTTGGTATAATAAAACTTTTAAAAAAGCAGAATTTATTCCCTGCACCATTTGTCTTGAATTCATGCTATAAATTTATTGAGATATGCATCTGTGTGTGTATATGTGTGTGTATGTGTGTGTGTGTGTGTGTGTGTGTATATATATAATAATTGAACAAAGAATCCTAATATTACAAATCACAAGTCTTGTGTCTAATAGTCTAACAATCTGGTAATGTGGCAAGTAGATGTTAAGCATTAAAATGTAGTTATATAGCAGTGCACTTATTAATACACTAAAAAAGGTATACCAAAAATTTTTCTCCAACATCTGTTACATGTAGGCATTATGTTATACAAATAAAGTGAAATGATTCAGACAAAACATCTGCATATGGTAGGAAAAAATAAAAACAAACAAAAATTAATGTTCTGACAATGTTTCTCACGTGGCATTTTAGGAAAAAATCAGAAAGGTCTGGAAATCAACTTGATGAAATAGAGAGGAAAATGGAAGATTGAAAAAATACTCTCATTATCTACATGAGAAATTTTAAGCTAACTGCCCTTGCATGCCATGTCCTTGAGAAACTAGACTATGCATATCTCTAGTTCCAGCTCTTGTCAGTCCCTTGGATTAACCCTCATGTTTCTATATGGAAAAAAAGAACATACCAGAGGTTCAATACCAGACCCTCAGTCTTCATACTCCTGCCCTGCACATGTAGGGTTTTTATCACATGGTTGCATTTGCAATTTCCTTGATTGCCCCTCCTCCTCACATGTTTTCTTAGAATTTTGTCTCCATTTTGAGTCACTTTAATTTAGAATGTTTTCTTGACCTTGTTTAGTTCCCCCTACAATGTTTGGGTAGCAGCCGATTGGTGCTTATAAAATCTAACGCACATCTATAATTCTGTCCATGTCCTTTGTATTGATTCTTTGTTATCTGTACTATACAGTAAATTTTTGGGACAGAATATTATATCTCATTATTATTTTTTTTTTATTTTTATTTTTTGGTGACGGAGTTTCGCTCTTGTTACCCAGGCTGGAGTGCAATGGCGCGATCTTGGCTCACCGCAACCTCCGCCTCCTGGGTTCAAGCAATTCTCCTGCCTCAGCCTCCTGAGTAGCTGGGATTACAGGCACACACCACCATGCCCAGCTAATTTTTTGTATTTTTAGTAGAGACGGGGTTTCACCTTGTTGACCAGGATGGTCTCCATCTCTCGACCTTGTGATCCACCCGCCTTAGCCTCCCAAAGTGCTGGGATTACAGGCTTGAGCCACCGCGCCCTTTAATTCCAGTACCTAGCACAATTTTGGGTTGCATAATACATAAAACAAAGTTAATATACATAATAAAAGTTTCCACATGAAATTGAGATGACACATTTGAAAACTTGAAGCTTGAGTAGAAATTAAGTAGGAAAACAAAGGCAGTAAGAACATTCCAGGAATAAGAAACATAATGTGAAAAATGTAGAATTATAAGAAAATATAATGGTAAGTCATCCTATAGTATGAATCAGAAATGTGTCTTATTTCTGGAAACATGCCTAACTTAT